>NC_073377.1:134127183-134427183 GCF_028641065.1 Leucoraja erinaceus | reverse complement strand
GGACAAAGAGGGAAGGTATGTATTAGTTAAAGGAAAGCTGGAAAACAAAGTGGTGACACTGATCAATGTATATGCCCCCCCAGAGAGTATCAAATGTTTTTTCAAAACTCTGTTTGACATTATTGCTTTAGAGACTGAAGGTATTTTGATGTGTGGAGGGGGCTTCAATGTGGTCATGAATCATAATTTGGATACAACAAGCCTAGAAAACCCAAGGTGCATCTGACCAGGTTTATTAACAAATTAGTGCAGGAAATTGGCCTAATTGATGTTTGGAGAGAACTTCACCCTTTAGAAAGGGACTGCACACACTATTCAGTACCTCACTCAGTCTACTCCAGGATTGAATACTTTTTAATGAATACGGGTGAAAGTCACAGGATCACAAAGTGTAAAATCGGGGTGGCAGATGTATCTGACCACAGTGCGATCAGCTTGACAGTACACCTGAATAGTAGGAAAAGAAATACTGTTTGGAGGCTCAATGTGGGTATTTTGAATAATAAGGCAAATGTGGAACAAATAAGGGAAGAGATAAAAAGGTACATAGAAGAGAATGATAACGGGGATGTGGATCCTGTAATACTGTGGGATGCTATGAATGCAGTTATACATGGAAAGCTGATCGCCCTGACATCATCACAAAAAAAGACCCGGCTAGCTACGTATGAACATAAAGTAGAAAAATTGAAAGAATTGGAAAAAAAGATAAAAACATACAGAATCAGTTGGTACTAAAACAGATTAAGGAAATAAGGGGGGAGATAGATGAGATCCTCAGGGGAGATATGGAAAAAAGGGCAAGATTCGTAAAGCAGACCTATTATGAAGCAGGTCCAAAAGCAACTAGACTCCTGGCCAGACGCCTGTGTAAACAGCAGGCCTCTAATACAATTCATAAAATAAGAGATCCTAAAACCAATCAATTATCACATGAGCCAGATGAGATAGAAAGAATATTTGAAGAATACTATAAGAAACTCTATTCTAAACCACCATCAGCTGACGAAAGGACAATGAGAAGTTTTCTTAACTCACTTGACCTCCCATCCATTGGTGAGACACAAAATAATACCATTACGTTACAATTTACGGTTAAGGAGCTGGAAGCTGCAATCAGTAGACTTAAGGCTAGTAAATCACCAGGCAGCGATGGATTTCCACCAGAATGGCACAAGGCCTTTAAGAAAGAGCTAACACCTCTGCTCCTGTCTTGCTTTAACTGGACCCTTAAAGAGGGCAGGGCTCCCCCATCATGGAAGGAAGCAATTATTACCATTTTACCCAAGGAAGGCAAAGACAAAGAGGAATGTAAAAATTTCAGGCTAATCTCAATTTTAAATGGAGACTACAAACTATTTACCTCAATCATTTGCAAAAGACTCGAGACTTTTGTACCAGATCTGATTAATGAAGACCAAACTGGATTTATTCGGGGGCGTCAAACACAGGATAATATTAGAAGAACCCTCCACATTGTGGATAATGCTCAAAAAAAGGATACAAATATGGTCCTGGTCAGTTTAGATGCAGAAAAAGCCTTTGATAGTTTAGTTTTTACATGAAGTACTAAGGAGATTTGGTTTCAATGAAGATGCAATTTAGTGTATTAAAACATAGAAACATAGAAAATAGGTGCAGGAATAGGCCATTCGGCCCTCCGAGCCTGCACCGCCATTCAATATGATCATGACTGATCATCCAACTCAGTATCCCGTACCTGCCTTCTCTCCATACCCTCTGATCCCTTTAGCCACAAGGGCCACATCTAACTCCCTCTTAAATATAGCCAATGAACTGGCCTCGACTACCCTCTGTGGCAGAGAGTTCCAGAGATTCACCACTCTCTGTGTGAAAAAAGTTCTTCTCATCTCGGTTTTAAAGGATTTCCCCCTTATCCTTAAGCTGTGACCCCTTGTCCTGGACTTCTCTAACATCGGGAACAATCTTCCTGCATCTAGCCTGTCCAACCCCTTAAGAATTTTGTAAGTTTCTATAAGATCCCCTCTCAATCTCCTAAATTCTAGAGTAGGCCATTCGGCCCTTCGAGCCTGCACCGCCATTCAATATGATCATGGCTGATCAAAACATTATTTAAGAGGGAGTTAGATGAGGCCCTTGTGGCTAAAGGGATGGAGAGAAGGCAGGTACAGGATACTGAATTGGATGAGCAGCCATGATCCTATTGAATGGCGGTGCAGGCTCGAAAGGCCGAATGGCCTCCTCCTGCACCTATTTTTCTATGTTTCTATGTTTCTAATATATCAGGAGCCTACCGCTGGGATTAAGGTAAATGGATATATATCAAAAAGGATCCAGTTAGAGAGGGGCACAAGGCAAGGATGCTGTCTTTCTCCTACTCTCTTTGTTTTGTATATTGAACCCTTGGCACAAGCAATAAGGCAGAGAGAAGACATGCAGGGGGTCAAAATAGGGGGAAAGAACATATCATTGGTCTTTTCGCTGATGATATCATTATTTTTCTTGAACGACCAGATATATGTCTCCCAAATCTAATGAACCTCTTTGAAACATATGGATACTACTCAGGGTATAAACTGAATATAACAAAAAGACAAATTCAATTATTCTCCATCCCAACAAATCAGAAATGCATATAATCTGAAATGGAATTCTAAAACGATGCAGTATCTTGGTGTAACTATAACCAAAACACTTCCCAACTTGTTTGAAACTAATTATAACAATTATGGAAGAAAACATCAAAAAGGATGTTGAAAGGTGGTCGACCCTTCCTCTAGACTTCAGTGCCAGAATACAAATGGTAAAAATGAATATCCTACATAAACTGCTATATTTATTCCAATCTCTCCCAATTAATGTTCCCCGAGATAACTTCACGGCCTGGGATAAAATGATCTCTAGATTCATTTGGAATAGCAAAAAACCAAGAATAAAACTAACAACACTTCAACTGCCGAAAAGCAAGGGTGGAATGGCTTTACCAAATCTGAGGAAATACTTTCATGCAGCTCAACTCAGACCTCTGGCTTGGTGTAGACCTGATTATGAATCTCGATGGAAAGAAATGGAAAGGGAGATACAGGGTTACCAGACCCAGATTTTGGTGGGAGACAAATATCTGAGAGGGGCTTTGAGATGCTATGGATCCAATAGTAGCATTTACGTTAGAAATATGGAATGTTATAGTGGAAAAATACAAATTAAAAAGAGTGGTTCACGCATTGAAGTTGTTCAATGACTCATATGACTCAAAGTTCAAGCCAGGGGTGTATGATTCAAAATTCAACGAATGGGCACAAAAAGGCATAACGGCAATGTATACAGTTTCAGAAAATGGCGAGTTTATGATCAAGGTGATTGGGGATGCATACAAACAGAAGGGGTCTCGGGTCATCTCTGCTTTCTACCAAGCTCTGGTGGGAAGCGGGAGAGAATCAACGCTCTACATAAAAACAAAATGGGAAGCAGAATTAAAGATTCAAATAACAGAGGAAGAATGGTATCAAATGTGTGAAACACAATGTTCACCCACAAGCTCACTATTATGGAGAGAATTTTGCTGCAAGAATCTATCTCGCTTTTTTATAACACCCAAAATAAAAAGCAGACAACTTGCTGTCCAACAACACTGTTGGAGGCTGTGTGGGAGTACGGAGGCAGACCACTCGCATATTTTCTGGAACTGTGTAAAGATAAGACCATACTGGGAAAATGTTAATGCAGTTGTAAAAAATATCTTGGGTTATAAAATCCCACATACCTGCCGTGTGATGTATCTGGGGCGTATTAAAGATATTGTAAAAGATAGAAGGTACATATTTGATTAAAGTTTTGCTTGCAGCAAGTAAGAAGGCCATTACCAGGCAGTGGCTTAATGAAAAAAGTCCAAAACAGGAACAGTGGTTAGAAATTGTGCGAGACATCTTTAATGTGGAGAAATTGACATATTCCTTGAGAGTCAAGGAGAATTCATTTGAGAAGATCTGGGAAAAATGGACCGTTTATTTGAGCCATGACACCAATTAGATAAATGCCGAGCTAGATATGGGAAGATTGTGTTATATAGAACTAGATGGTATGTTTCTATGAATATTGAATTATCTCCAGCTAACTAATAAATGTAATTTTTTTTCTTTTTTAATTTGGTAAGTGAACCAAATGGTCTTATTCCAATTTTTTATTTATTTACTTCTTTTTTCTTCGCCTATCCACTTATTTTTTTATTTTGATTGTTGTTTTTCTTATTTTGCCTTATTTATGGTGATGGTGTTGCACTGTTTTGTATATATCTCTGAAAAATCAATAAAAATTTAAGTGAAAAAAATGCGCTTTATGTTCTCAGGATTTATAAAGCCCTCCACAACAACAAATAACTTTATAAGGGATCATTGCAGTAATGGGAGAGGGGTGGGGGAGAGAGAATAAAAACCAACAGATACACTGCAAGCTCCTACAGAAGGCAATGCATAATGGCTTGATAATATACGAAAATACAGTAAAAAATGCACAAGCTGGAAACACTCAGCAAGTCTGGCAACGTGTAGAAAGTGAAGCAGTTAACATTTCAAGTCAAATGCTCATCTTTCTACAGATGATGCCTGATTTACCAGGTGCTTCCAGTGTTTTCTGTTTTTAATGCCCAGCTAATGCATTTTGTGATGATGACGAATGATGAATCTTGGCCAAGATATTATTTTGTACTTCGTTTAAATAGTGCCATGGAATCTTTTGCATCCGCCCAAGAAGCCAAATGGGCATCTTCATTAAATGTCTCAGGGCACAAAAACATTCCAAAATGAGGCATTCTGATAGATTTAAAAGAAACAACTATAACCATATAACAATTACAGCACGGAAACAGGCCATCTCAGCCCTTCTAGTCCGTGCCGAACACGTATTCTCCGCTAGTCCCATCTACCTGCACTCAGACCATAACCCTCCATTCCTTTCCCGTCCATATAACTATTCAATTTATTTTTAAATGATAAAATCGAACCTGCCTCCACCACCTTCACTGGAAGCTCATTCCACACCGCCACCACTCTCTGAGTAAAGAAGTTCCCCCTCATGTTACCCCTAAACTTCTGTCCCTTAATTCTCAAGTCATGTCCCCTTGTTTGAATCTTCCCTACTCTCAGTGGGAAAAGCTTTTCCACGTCAACTCTGTCTATCCCTCTCATCATTTTAAAGACCTCTATCAAGTCCCCCCCCTTAACCTTCTGTGCTCCAAAGAATAAAGCCCTAACTTGTTCAACCTTTCTCTGTAACTTAGTTGTTGAAACCCAGGCAACATTCTAGTAAATCTCCTCTGTACTCTCTCTATTTTGTTGACATCCTTCCTATAATTAGGCAACCAAAATTGTACACCATACTCCAGAATTGGCCTCACCAATGCCTTGTACAATTTTAACATTACATCCCAACTTCTATACTCAATGCTCTGATTTATAAAGGCCAGCACACCAAAAGCTTTCTTTACCTGTCTACTTGAGATTCCACCTTCAGGGAACTGCGCACAGTTATTCCTAGATCCCTCTGTTCAACTGCATTCCTCAATTCACTACCATTTACCATGTACGTCCTATTTTGATTTGTCCTGCCAAGATGTAGCACCTCACACTTATCAGCATTAAACTCCATTTACCATCTTTCAGCCCACTCTTCCAAATGGCCTATATCTCTCTGTAGACTTTGAAAATCTACTTCATTATCCACAACACCACCTATCTTAGTATCATCTGCATATTTACTAATCCAATTTACCACACCATCATCCAGATCATTGATGTACATGACAAACAACAGTGGACCCAACACAGATCCCTGCGGCACCCCACTAGTCACTGGCCTCCAACTAAACTAGTCCTTCTGGCAACCAAAGATTCAAAGCGACTACAAAATATAATAATGTGGATAAATGTGAGGTTGTCCACTTTGGTGGCAAAAACAGGAAAGTAGACTATTATCTAAATGGTGGCCGATTAGGAAAAGGGGAGATGCAACGAGACCTGGGTGTCATGGTACACAAGTCATTGAAAGTAGGCATGCAGGTGCAGCAGGCAGTGAAGAAAGCGAATGGTATGTTAGCATTCATAGCAAAACGATTTGAGTATAGGAGCAGGGAGATTCTACTGCAGTTGTACTGTGGTGAGACCACACCTGGAGTATTGCGTATAGTTTTAGTCTCCTAATCTGAGGAAAGACATTCTTGCCATAGAGGGAGTACGGAGAAGGTTCACCAGACTGATTCCTGGGATGTCAGGACTTTCATATGAAGAAAGACTGGATAGACTCGGCTTGTACTCGCTAGAATTTAGAAGATTGACGGGGGATCTTATAGAAACTTACAAAATTCTTAAGGGGTTGGACAGGCTAGATGCAGGAAGTTTGTTCCCGATGTTGGGGAAGTCCAGGACAAGGGGTCACAGTTTAAGGATAATGGGGAAATCCTTTTGAACCGAGATGAGAAAACATTTTTCACACAGAGAGTGGTGAATCTCTGGAACTCTCTGCCACAGAAGGTAGTTGAGGCCAGTTCATTGGCTATATTTAAGAGGGAGTTAGATGTGGCCCTTGTGGCTAATGAGATCAGGGGGTATGGAGAGAAGGCAGGTACAGGATACTGAGTTGGATGATCAGCCATGATCATATTGAATGGCGGTGCAGGCTCGAAGTCTGAAATCTATTAAAATGAAGATGCTACTTCCCACTTGACGGTGATCACGAAATTAATATCCTACCTAAGTGCAAGAAGTTGATTCCATAAACAATTACAAATAATAATTGGGTAGATACTCAAGGATGAGGCGATTAAAAAACATTGAACATGGAATGGGGTAACTGTAACTCTAAGATAAAAGGTAAAAAGGTAACTAGTAATCAGAACATGCGGTGCAATTAGCTCATTTTTTTTAATTCCGAGGTTTGATAATTCATCACTTCAGATCGCATTCAATTATTCATACTGATCCAAAATAAACTCAATCTAAAATAGCAATCAGTTCTAAAATGTTGAGTAACTTCAGACAGCAGAGGTTTTTGGGTGTAATTGTTTTTTTTGTATTAATAATCTAATAATCACTTTATTAAATGGTGGTACTGACCAAATCCTGTGATTATACTACTTACAACAGGTCTTAAATTAATCCTGCTAAAAATTAGCAAGAAATTTTCAATTACGTGAAACTGCATATGTTAAATAACATAGTCCCTGTCCTTCCCCTGTCCCCAAAATATCCAAATTAACTTGCTATTTTGATGACCTTTGTTAGAGTGGGAAGAAGAACGTCAAACATAGCACAGAAACTGTACATGCACTGGGGCAGTTATGTCGACACTGTTGAAGTTAACACGTTTTCACTTCTTCTCAAGGAACAGTCTTTGCTAGAGACTTTATTATAAAATAGCAAAAATAAAAATGCTGTCACTTTGATACACACATACACCATGATACAAACATTACACGATCAGTGTCAGATTATGAGTAGAGGAAATAGAGAACTATGGGCAGATTGATAAATTCATACAAAGGCTTCTCAAAAGCACCAAAATTTAGATGGTAAAGAAAAATCTGAATTTTAGACACAGCACAATTCTGTTAGCAGCAAAATATTCTGTTAGCTTTGGAACCGGAGTTATTTATTCACCTATTTTTTGCAGTGTAATCTTGGCTCTTGGTAATTCAATTCTAATTATTGACCTTGATATCATTATCTCCCCAAAAAAGTGTACCCTTGGCTTGAAATTTTAATTTGGCAGCACTCCTCATATTTCAAAACAGGATAAATACCCAAGATCCCATCCAAATAGTTGTTGTTTATCATCCGACAGTACAATTCTAATAATCCAATATCTGACTATTTAGAAATTATGTTGGTTGTTGTTTCCTTTCCATTCATCATAGTTCTAGTTCCAACCATCCCCATTCATCCACCTGGTGTATCTTCCTTCCGGTAACCTCTGGAACTCTGTACTCGAATTTGCAGAAATCTCAATGTTATTTGATTCATTTTATCCACTCCTTTATGAACCTTGAATGACATATCTAACTTCTTTCTTTGCCTGAGCAAACACTCCTTATAATTTCATAATGTACATCTTAACATGGTGTTCCCTTTGGTAATTAGTTTTTGACCTCAAATTCTGAATAGTCTGTTGTGTAGTGATATTTATCAAACCTTAATACTGCCTACAGTTCAGAGGCAACAGTAAGGATCTTGCATGTGTATCCAGAGGTATATGCTGGAGCCATATGGACACATTAATTAGTGGTATGTCAATACAGCCACAACAAGCACTGCTTTGCGCCATGTGGACAAGAGTCATTGATTTATTCCCATCACTAGTTTCATGAAGCACCAGGCGGCACTTTGATGGCAACCTCGCATACAGTCCATCTATTTTTTGTTATTTTTAGTGTGTTTCAAAAGTCTCTGTTCTCTGGTTTGTTTTATGTGGGGGTGGCCGAGGGGGTCGGGATTTTTTTTCCAATTTCTTATCTTGCCGGAGATGCGATTGTTTTCCGGGTCGTATCTCCGGTCACTCTGCGGCCTAACATCATGGAGCTGGAGACCTGCTCGGGACTAACTTCGAGCTCCACCGCGGGGTGTGGACTTAACATCGGACCCTATCCCTTGCCTGGGATCGATGTTCCACCTGCGGACATTAACATCAGGAGCTCGCTGTCTCGGCTAAGAGACCGATGTCAGGAGCCCCAAAAGCCGCATGACGTTCGACAAGCCCCGACCAGGTGTCAGATTGCCCGGCACAGGGAGCTGATATCCCCCGCGATGCAGGAGCTTGATCGCCCTGATGAAGAGGCCAGCCGCCGGCTACGGGAGTAAGATCGTCCCTTCAACGGAAGGTTAGAGGCCTCTGACTGCTGGAGGCAAGGGAAGAGATTGAACATTTTTTCGCCTTCCATCACAGTGAGGAATGTAGAGGAGTCACTGTAGTGGATGTTTATGTTAAAATGTATTTTTTGTGTTCTGTTCCTTTTTATTAGTTGGACTGTAAGGGAAATCAAATTCCTCATGTTGCAAAAACCTACTTGGTTAATAAAGTATGATTATGATGAAGTGTCCGAAGAGGGGTTCCGTCCAAAAACATCACCTGTTCCTTTTCTCCAGAGATGCTACCGGATCCTGATGAAGCCAAATAAAGTTACAAAAATAAGAAAAAATTAAAATAGGTTTCAGGGCTAGCTTACAGTTTATATTTAGTGTCAAATTAGGCTTGTCTAAGGTTGCGGGGTGTGGGAGATAATAAATCCTATAACATTGTCTCCCAAGTGACAGGCAGAGAGAAGGAGCTAGAGATATCTTTGAAGTAAGATGCCATAAACCAAATGACCAATGTTTATGGGGAGGAGGCAATAAAGGAAGAGAGAAATAGCCAGTCACATCTTTGTAAACAGATGGCCTATGTTTAGGAGGGACCAAGTGACAAAGAAAAACCAGGAAAGTGGAGATCAAATGACCAATGTTTATGGGGGAGGAGGTGATAGAGGAAGAGAGACATAGGTGGTCACATCTTTGAAGCAAGAGGCAATAAACCAGATGGCCTATGTTTAAGAGGGATCAAGTGACAAAAGAAAAACCAGGGAAGTGGAAATAAAATGATAAAGCAGATGGTCAATGTTTTTAGAATATCTTGTACCATGTAAACAAAAGGCCTTTGATGTGATGCAATCTGTGGAAACCTTTTCCTGTACCTCTGACATGATTAATGTCTGTGGAAGGTGTTAAGGGGACAAAAAACCCTATTTAAGGCAATGTAATTCTGTTGTTCAGGGAAGAGGACCGAGGACAGTTGAGTGTCTACATTGGTCACTTAGCTGGAATTCTCGCTCCCTTCCATCGGCCGATGTTAAGTAAAGTTTTGAACTGGTCTACCAAACAGTTTGTGTGGTGTCTGTTTATTAAGAAGCGAACCTGGTTTAGTTGTTATAAAAGTAACTTTTTCAATCCGTTGAGTTGTTCCAGCACTTTATGACTATCCTGGTTTCATGATGTTCCATTTATACACAGAACAAAAATATATCAGTTTCAGTTTATTGTCACGTGGACCGAGGTACAGTGAAAAGTTTTTGTTGCTTGCTATCCATTCAGCAGAATGACTATACATGATTAGAATCGAGCCATTTACAGTGTATAGATGCATAATAAGGGAATAACGTTTAGGGCAAGGTAAAGCCAGCAAATTCTGACCAAGGATAGTCGGAGGGTCACCAATGAGGTAAATAGTAGTAGTAGTAAATAGTAATTGTTCTCTGGTCGTGGTAGGATGATTTAGTTGCCTGATAACTGCTGGGAAGAAACTGTCCCTGAATCTAGAGGTGTGCGTTTTCACATTTCTATACCTTTTGGTCTGATGGGAGAGGGGAGAAGAGTGAGTGGTTAGGGTCTGACTTGTCCTTGATTATGCTGTTGGCCTTGCAGAGGCAGGGTGAGGTATAAATGGAGTCAATAGAAGGGAGGTTGGTTTGTGTGATGGTGTGGGCTGCATCCACAATTCTCTGCAATTTCTTGCGGTCTTGGATGGAGCTGTTCCCAAACCAAGCTGTGATACATCCTGATAAAATGCTTTCTATACGTGTGCGGCATGGACTAGAAGGGTCGAGATGGCCTGTTTCTGTGCTGTAATTGTTATATGGATATATGGTTATATGGTATGGTGCATCTGTAGAAGTTTGTGCGAGTTGTAGTGGACATGCCGAACTGCCTAAGCCTTCTAAGGAAGTAAAGGCGTGGTGTGCTTTCTTGGTCATTGCTTCAATATGGGTGGTCCAGGAGAAGATGATGGTGATATTGACTCCTCGGAATTTGACATTTTCAACCATCTCTACTTCGGCACCATCAATGCAAACTGGGGCATGTGTACCGCTTTGCTTCCTTTGTCTTGCCGACATTGAGAGAAAGGTTGTTGTATCGACACCAGATTATCGATCTCCTTCCTGTACTCCGACTCATCATTATTTGATATCCCGCCCACAATGGTGGTGTCGCCTGTGAATTTGTAAAGTAAATTAGATTTGTACATGGCTGCACAGTCGTGGGTGAACAAGGAGTAAAGAAGGGAGCTGAGAACGCATCCTTGCAGAGCACCAGTGTTGAGGATTATCGTAGAGGATGATTTGTCCCCAATCCTCACTGATTGGTCAGGAAGTCGAGGATCCAGTTGCAGACATGAGTACTGACACCAATTCAGTTGAACATACAGTTCAACTTCTCAACCTTTTATTTGGCTTATCTGCCTTTTGTTTACATTCTTCATTTTAGTGAATATCAGTCTATATTGCGCGTTTTCCCAATATTATGGAACATACAACAAAACATGCAAAAACTTGAGGCAATTAGTTGCACGGCAGACCCATACTCTTGGCATGATCTGAACTGTACAATTTACATGAATTCTCGTGCTTCTAAACCATTTAATTTTAGCTTAAGTGTGGCATGTTGCTTGGACAAAGAGGAGGACATAAATACAAATAAAGGATGCTCCCATTTTGAACAGTCTGCCACCATTTGCTTACATATCTTGTATGGTTTACAAGTGGAAAACAATAAACAATGAAAACCACATGTACAATGTTATCAGAAGAGTATGAGGTCATTGGCGTGAAACATTAACTCTGCTTCTTTACCCGAGGTGTTTAAAGCATACAATAGTATATTAAAAAAGAGAATTAAGGTTTCAGGAAATGGAGGAAAAACGCACCCATGGGAAAACAAAATAAAAAGTGATTTTACAAATAGTAAATGATAGAAAATCTATTACTCAGGAGGCCGTTTGGGCGATTTGGTCTGTCAGTCAAATACGAGCTGCCAATGCCAATGCCACCTTCCAACACGTGGTTGGAAACCATGCAGGTTGTGGCTCTTCCAGTGCATAAGCAAGAACAAACTTAAGTATAGAAGTTACATAAGACATTGGTGAGGCTTTAGAGAATTGTGCTCAGTTCTGGGCATCATGTTATAGGAGTGATGTTCTCAAGCTGGAAAGGATGCAGAGATTATTTAGGAGGATGTTGCCACGGCTCGAGGGCCTGAGCTGTAGGGAGAGGTTGAGCAGACTAGGACTCTATTCCTTGGAACACAGGGTGAGGGCTGATTTTATAGAAGTGTACAAAATCATGAGAGGAATAGATCAGGTAGACGCATAGAAAAGTTTGCCCAGAGGAGGGGAATCGGGATCCAGAGGCTGGAAAATTTTAACAAGAACTTGTAGCAAGATGGATTCAACAGTGGCTGAATGGGAGATGCCAGAGAGTAATGGTGGATGGTTGTTTGTCAGGTTGGAGGCCAGTGACGAGTGGGGTGCCACAGGGATCTGTGTTGGGTCCACTGTTGTTTGTCATGTACATCAATGATCTGGATGATGGTGTGGTAAATTGGATTAGTAAGTATGCAGATGATACTAAGATAGGTGGGGTTGCGGGTAATGAAGTAGAGTTTCAAAGTCTACAGAGAGATTTATGCCAGTTGGAAGAGTGGGCTGAAAGATGGCAGATGGGAGTTTAATGCTGATAAGTGTGAGGTGCTACATCTTGGCAGGACAAATCAAAATAGGACGTACATGGTAAATGGTAGGGAATTGAAGAATGTAGGTGAACAGAGGGATCTGGGAATAACTGTGCACAGTTCCCCGAAAGTGGAATCTCATGTAGATAGGGTGGTAAAGAAAGCTTTTGGTATGCTGGCCTTTATAAATCAGAGCATTGAGTATAGAAGTTGGGATGTAATGTTAAAATTGTACAAGGCATTGGTGAGGCCAATTCTGGAGTATGGTGTACAATTTTGGTCGCCTAATTATAGGAAGGATGTCAACAAAATAGAGAGTACAAAGGAGATTTACTAGAATGTTGCCTGGGTTTCAGCAACTAAGTTACAGAGAAAGGTTGAACAAGTTAGGGCTTTATTCTTTGGAGCGCAGAAGGTTAAGGGGGGACTTGATAGAGGTTTTTTAAATGATGAGAGGGATAGACAGAGTTGACGTGGAAAAGCTTTTCCCACTGAGAGTAGGGAAGATTCAAACAAGGGGACATGACTTGAGAATTAAGGGACTGAAGTTTAGGGGTAACATGAGGGGGAACTTCTTTACTCAGAGAGTGGTAGCTGTGTGGAATGAGCTTCCAGTGAAGGTGGTGGAGGCAGGTTCGTTTTTATCATTTAAAAATAAATTGGATAGTTATATGGATGGGAAGGGAATGGAGGGTTATGGTCTGAGCGCAGGTATGTGGGACTAGGGGAGATTATGTGTTCGGCACGGACTAGAAGGGTCGAGATGGCCTGTTTCCGTGCTGTAATTGTTATATGGTTATTATATGGTTAACCTGAGGGATAACTTTTTAACAGTGGTGGGAGTATGGAACAAGCTGCCTGCACTATGGAACAAGGTAGTTGAGGCAGCTACCAAGGCAACATTTAGACAGGTACTTGGATAGGACAGGCAGGTGGGACTAGTGTAGATGGGACATGTTGGTCGATGTGAGCAAGTTGGGCCGAAGAGCCAATTTCCACGCTGTATAAAAGGAAAAGTAAACCCGTTCCACTCACATCTTGAACTGCATTACTTTAACGACTGTAGTGCGGGGGCGGGTACAGGAAAGACGGAGGAGTTTAGTGGACGCTACCTTAATTTGTTCTCCATCTATTTCCACCGTCTTCTCTCGGAAATCCACCCCGATGGTGGCCTCGGTCTTGTCGGGGAACTTGCCAGCGCAGAAGCGGTAAGTCAGGCACGTCTTACCCACGCCCGAGTCTCCAATAACGATGATCTTGTAGATCCTAGTGCGGGGCGGCGTGGTTAGCGGCTGCGATCCGGGGGGCGCTGAGACCGAGGATGCTGCAGCAGCAGCAGCAGCAGTCTCTCCTGCCCC
The DNA here is from genome assembly GCF_028641065.1 of Leucoraja erinaceus. Lineage (NCBI taxonomy): Eukaryota > Metazoa > Chordata > Chondrichthyes > Rajiformes > Rajidae > Leucoraja > Leucoraja erinaceus. The sequence continues at coordinate 134,413,319 of NC_073377.1, read as the reverse complement.
GAGGGACATACCCCCGAGCGGGGAGAGGCAGCGGGGAGCCCTGGCGTTGCAGAGAGTCAGTCAGTCACCCACCCCGGCCCGGGCCGGTCAGCCGCCCGCCAGCACAACGTTCGAAGTACTCGCTACACTTCAGCCCCAGTCTCCGCCACGTCGCTAGCGGCTGCTCGGCCACTGGATCCGCATCAGCCACCCCCTGACCTGCCAGAAGGAAGAACAACCACAAATGAAGTGCAGATAAAGTATCGCGAGATGCTGCAACCCTTTCAATCTTCCTCTGCAACCGAGTAACAATCTTTCCTTCCACCATGCAAAATGTGCATTCTTTTGCAGTGCTCTCTTTGCAGTATGTTTCTTTTTCTAAACGGTGATGTTGCAACAGTTTTTTTACCTGCCGGATTTTTTCCCATAAATCTGGTTAGAGCATTTTGTTCGCACATGAGTTTGCGTTATGTGCAAGTTCGCATGTTACCTGGGTGCTGATGGTAAACAAGGAAGATACATTGCTTTCTCCCTCTGTTGGAGAAATAAGATAATTTATACTGTACAGTATTCTGATTCTGGAAGAACAATTTATATTCTGTCAACATACTTTCATTTTGTAAATTTAAGATGAGTTTGGAGCATTGCCATTTATTGGTGATCCTAAAACCCTTTCCAACTGGGAAAAGACTAGTTACAGTTTTGTTTAAAGTTGTTTTTTAGACCAGCACATTGAACTCGCACATTTACAAATGCGTCAAAATCTCTTTAGTCTCTCCCTACAACCTTAAAATTAACTTGATGTTTCTCTTTCCCAGTTCTGGCAAAAGGTTTTCAATCTGAAGCATTAACTATTTTCTCTCCACATGTGTTGCCTGACCTGCTAAGTATTTTTCAGCATTTTCTGTCTTCAGATATTCAACATCAGCAGTTCTTTTGATTTGAATTTACTATGTCAAGTTGACTGATCGTGCATATGCAGTTATAGTTGAATGAACAAGATCCATGTTGCAGCAGCTCCCCATGTCTTTCTGCCTTTCTCAGTGCCGCCTTTGTGTGTGCACACAATTGCTTAAAATTATTGTCTCTGAAGACCAATACAACTGATTGTACTAGCCCAAGTGGGAGGAGAGGGGTGAAAACAGTTAAAAGGAAAGGCCAAGGACAGAGAGTCTTTACTCAGAACTGCCGTAGATTTGGGAGCAACAGCGGTAGGAGATTAGCAAGAGATACGACTGATTGGCTCTAGCCCAAGTGGGAGGAGAGAAGTTAATCAGTGCCGGGAAAACAGTTGAAAACTGAGGAATTTGGATTGTAAATCAGGCAATTTATCAGTCAATTTAAGCAAGACTGCTCTTAGCGAGCGGCCTTGTGAGGGAAGTGCCCTGTGAGTAAAATGTGAGTCTTTGGCTCGAGAGTCTTCGGCTGAGGAGAGGAGACCATGCAATATTATATGGTTTATAATACACTTGAGAGGTAGAGACGAAAGAAGGAGATGTCAGGCAAGCTGATTCAGTGCGATGCTTGCAGTATGTGGGAGGTCAAGGACACCGCTGGTGCCTCTGGCTGCTACAAATGCGAGAAGTGCATCCAGGTAGAGCTCCTGAAGGGCCGTATTGGGGAACTGGAGAAGCAAGTGGATGACCTCCGGTTCGTAGGAGAAACTGAGTCATTCCTCGACAAGTCCTACAGTACGATTGTTACACCTAAGGTACTGGAAGAGCGAAGGTGGGAGACAGTGAGAAAGGGAGGGAAGCATGGAATGCCAACGTCCCCGGGTGGTGTACCTCTTGTAAACAGGTTCACCCGCTTAGAAGCTGTTGGGACAGAAGACGTGTTTACACTGAGCGGCGGACTGGCTTGCGATGGGAATAGGGCTGTTGAGCCAAAACCAAAAAGGCCTAAGGCAGGCAAGGCCATTGTAGTGGGAGACTCCATTGTGAGAGGTACGGACAGGGGTTTCTGCGGCAACAGACGGGATGCGAGGATGGTGTGCTGCCTTCCCTGTGCCAGGATCCAGGATGTCACGTACAGAGTGCAGAAAATCCTCAAGGGCGAAGGTGAACATCCGGAAGTGGTAGTGCATGTCGGCACAAACGATGTCGGAAAGAAGGGGATGAATATTCTGCAGCGTGACTTTAGAGAGCTCGGAAAAATGTTGAAAAGCAGGACCTCCAGGGTTGTTATCTCCGGTTTGCTTCCAGTTCCCCGTGCTGGCGAGAGCAGGAACAGGGAGATACGGGACCTGAACGTGTGGCTGAGGAACTGGTGCACGGGGCAGGGATTTAGAGTCTTAGATCACTGGGAGCTGTTTTGGGGTAAGGGGGAACTGTACAAAAGGGACAGATTGCATCTTAACAGGTGTGGGACCAGCATTCTGGCAGGCAGGTTTGCCACTGCTACACGGGTGGCTTTAAACTGAATAAGGGGGGTGGGGTGTCGAATGGGATAGTGGAGGATGGAGTTAAAGGGAAAGGGTTTCTTAAATGTGTGAGCGTAGAGACCGAGGGGTGTAAAATGAGGGTAGAAGCAATAGGTAGCAAGGTGAAAAGTAAAAGTGGCAGGCAGATAAAATCCGGGCAAAAATCAAAAAGGGCCATTTTTCAACATAATTGTATAAGGGGTAAGAGTGTTGCAAAAACAAGCCTGAAGGCTTTGTGTCTCAATGCAAGGAGCATTCGTAATAAGGTGGATGAGTTGAATGTGCAGATGGCTATTAATGACTATGATATAGTTGGGATCACAGAGACATGGCTCCAGGGTGACCAAGGCTGGGAGCTGAACATCCAGGGATATTCAATATTCAGGAGGGATAGAGAGAAAGGAAAAGGAGGTGGGGTAGCGTTACTAATTAGAGAGGAGATTAATGCAATGGAAAGGAAGGACATTAGTTTGGAGGATGTGGAATCGGTATGGGTAGAGCTGCGAAACACTAAGGGGCAGACAACGCTGGTGGGTGTTGTGTACAGGCCACCTAACAGTAGTAGTGAAGTTGGAGATGGTATCAAACAGGAAATTAGAAATGCGTGTGACAAAGGCAAAACAGTTATAATGGGTGACTTCAATCTACATATAGATTGGGTGAATCAAATTGGCAGGGGTGCTGAGGAAGAGGATTTCTTGGAATGTATACGGGATAGTTATCTAAATCAACATGTAGAGGAACCAACGAGAGAGCAGGCTATTTTAGACTGGGTATTGAGTAATGAGGAAGGGTTTGTTAGCAATCTTGTTGTACGTGCCCCCTTGGGCAAGAGTGACCATAATATAGTTGAGTTCTTCATTAGGATGGAGAGTGACATTGTTAATTCAAAAACAATGGTTCTGAACTTAAAGAAAGGTAACTTTGAGGGTATGAGACGTGAATTGCCCAAGATTGACTGGCAATTAATTCTAAAAGGGTTGACGGTGGATATGCAATGGAAGACATTTAAAGACTGCATGGATGAACTACAAAAATTGTTCATCCCAGTTTGGCAAAAGAATAAATCGGGGAAGGTAGTACATCCGTGGATAACAAGGGAAATCAGGGATAGTATTAAAGCGAAGGATGATGCGTACAAATTAGCCAGAAAAAGCAGCATACTTGGAGAAATTCAGAGACCAGCAGAGGAGGACAAAGGATTTAATTAGGAAAGGAAAAATAGATTATGAAAGAAAACTGGCAGGGAACATAAAAACTGACTGCAAAATTTTTTATAGATATGTGAAAAGAAAGGGATTAGTTAAAACAAATGTAGGACCCTTGCAGTCAGAAACGGGTGAGTTGATCATGGGGAACAAGGATATGGCGGACCAATTGAATAACTACTTTGGTTCCGTCTTCACTAAGGAAGACATAAATAATTTGCCGGAAATAGCAGGGGACCGCGGGTCAAAGGAGTTGGAGAAATTGGGTGAAATCCAGGTTAGCCGGGAAGTGGTGTTGGGTAAATTGAATGGATTAAAGGCCGATAAATCCCCAGGGCCAGATAGGCTGCATCCCAGAGTACTTAAGGAAGTAGCTCCAGAAATAGTGGATGCATTAGTAATAATCTTTCAAAACTCTTTAGATTCTGGAGTAGTTCCTGAGGATTGGCGGGTAGCATACGTAAGCCCACTTTTTAAGAAGGGAGGGAGAGAGAAAACGGGGAATTACAAACCAGTTAGTCTAACATCGGTAGTGGGGAAACTGCTAGAGTCAGTTATTAAAGATGGGATAGCAGCACATTTGGAAAGTGGTGAAATCATTGGACAAAGTCAGCATGGATTTACGAAAGGTAAATCATGTCTGACGAATCTTATAGAATGTTTCGAGGATGTAACTAGCAGTGTGGATAGGGAAGAACCAGTGGATGTGGTGTATGTGGACTTCCAGAAGGCTTTCGACAAGGTCCCACATAAGAGATTAGTATGGAAACTTAAAGCACACGGCATTGGGGGTTCAGTATTGATGTGGATAGAGAACTGCTGGCAAACAGGAAGCAAAGAGTGGGAGTAAACGGGTCCTTTTCACAATGGCAGGCAGTGACTAGTGGGGTACCGCAAGGCTCAGTGCTAGGGCCCCAGTTATTTACAATATATATTAATGATCTGGATGAGGGAATTGAAGGCAATATCTCCAAGTTTGCGGATGACACGAAGCTGGGGGCAGTGTTAGCTGTGAGGAGGATGCTAGACTGCAAGGTGACTTGGAGAGGCTGGGTGAGTGGGCAAATGTTTGGCAGATGCAGTATAATGTGGATAAGTGTGAGGTTATGCATTTTGGTGGCAAAAACAGGAAAGCAGACTATTATCTAAATGGTGGCCGACTAGGAAAAGGGGAGATGCAGCGAGACCTGGGTGTCATGGTACACCAGTCATTGAAAGTAGGCATGCAGTTGCAGCAGGCAGTGAAGAAAGCAAATGGTATGTTAGCTTTCATTGCAAAAGGATTTGAGTATAGGAGCAGGGAGGTTCTACTGCAGTTGTACAGGGTCTTGGTGAGCCCACACCTGGAGTATTGCGTACAGTTTTGGTCTCCAAATCTGAGGAAGGACATTCTTGCCATAGAGGGAGTGCAGAGAAGGTTCACCAGACTGATTCCTGGGATGTCAGGACTGTCTTATGAAGAAAGACTGGATAGACTTGGTTTATACTCTCTAGAATTTAGGAGACTGAGATCTTATAGAAACTTACAAAATTCTTAAGGGGTTGGACAGGCTAGATGCAGGAAGATTGCTCCCGATGTTGGGGAAGTCCAGGACAAGGGGTCACACCTTAAGGATAAGGGGGAAATACTTTAAAACTGAGATGAGAAGAACTTTTTTCACACAGAGAGTGGTGAATCTCTGGAACTCTCTGCCACAGAGGGTAGTTGAGGCCAGTTCATTGGCTATATTTAAGAGGGAGTTAGATGTGGCCCTTGTGGCTAAGGGGATCAGAGGGTATGGAGAGAAGGCAGGTATGGGATACTGAGTTGGATGATCAGCCATGATCATATTGAATGGCGGTGCAGGCTCGAAGGGCCGATTGGCCTACTCCTGCACCTAATTTCTATGTTTCTATGACCACTACCCCCACTCAAATGAAGGAACCAACAGCAATTTAAGCACAAGTCGTGCAATCTCATAAACAGTAAGGTGAAGATGGCCGGAAGATTTGTTCTGGCAATGTTGGTTTGCCATTAAATATTGAAACGTACTCGTACTTATTCAGAATAATGTCATCTAACCTTTTACATTTCCCTCAGAAGACAATCTTCCTTTGACAGTGATATTTAACTGCATGCTTAATGGATTTTATGTCTAACTTTACTTGATCTCATAATATTGAGCTATTTTCCTAAGGAAGGCATAACTGTGTACTAAAACGATTCTTCCTTGACTTGCAGCAACTCTGGTTTTGTGGACATTCAGGTGGGCAAATGAAGTCCATAAGGAAACCTTTGACCCTTCTGCAGATGCAACAGGAGCTGACAAGTGGAGTAGGAGGATGGCTAGTTTATGAGGGCCTCTGTGTGCTATTGATGCATAAATCAAGGTAGGCCGTGCATCCTGAATGCTCCTCCATTTTGAGCAGCCATGGGCCATTGATTCCCAATAGTCGATGGGGATGTTGTATTTTTTCATGGTGGCTTTGAGCACCTTGAATCTATTCCTCTGTACATCTGGTAATGACTATTCATGATAGACACAAATTGCTGGAGTAACTCAGTGCGGCATGTCTGGAGAATAAGGATAGGTGACGTTTCGGGTCTGGACCCTTCTTCAGACCATGCCTGAACTCAGAATAGGGTGTCTGTTTCAGGAGTGTGGTATGGGCTTGACCGACTTAATATAGTGGACAGACTGCAGCTAGGACCGCATTGTTGAATTCTGAAAAAGGACGGTAACATTTGTTTGTTTATCCTTCAGTGAATTGACAGCATCTTTCCAGTACATTGAAGTGCCTGTTGTAGGTAATCCAGGTGTTAGATGTATATAGGAGAGCAGGGATCACAGATACTTTGTAGGCCATGTGTTTTGTGCCAGATCTGAGATGCTGAAATTCATACAGTCACTGAATCAACCAAAGACTGAGTTGGTACATTGCAAGCAATGATGAATTCATTCATCCAGCAGATGACTTTAACATCAGGATGGGAGAAGATGCAGGTGAGCACTGTCCTCAAATTCAGCCACCCTTAGAAATCTGTCTCCATCTTATATTTACGTCATGATGGCACGCAACCCATGATCCATGTGTCTAACAGCAGAGCCAATCCCAATAAAGACTGCTGCAAACAAGGCTTTGGAACTGCCCCAAGGATTCATTCAATCTTTCTTTCTGCAAAGCTGCATCTCGCCTTCAATAACCTTCCTATGGGAATGGGACTAACCTTCAGCACTAATGTAGAACTATTCAATTCATAGCATGAATTTCAAACTAATCTCTATAATACTGGTATTGGTTTATTATTGTACTGAGATACAGTGAAAAACTTTGATTTGCATGTGATCCAGATAACAACATGCATCATGAGCACAATCAAACCCATTGAATTTCATCAACGGGCACGGTGCCTGACAATGCTATGTACGTCAGTGATTGCAACTTCTACTGAAGTGTGGATGGCCGTTGTCTCGCTAGGAGCTCACCCGCCCTTTGACAGGTCTTGTTATTGGTCCTGCTGGAGGGTTCACAGCCCCATGCTCACCTGGCAAACCAAGTGGGGGAGACGTTTTAGTCGCCGAATATCCGACCACGGGGATCTCGTGACGGGGAACTCCCCCCGACCTGACCGGAATTTGATTATACTCAAACTTGAGTATTTGATGGTACTGTTATACTCATGAGTCCAACAAGAAATGTAAAGAGAAAGGAGCCTTGGATGTTTGAGTTTTTGATACCATTGACGGTGTAGAAGAACCTGTCCGTGAGTTGCTGGGCCTTCCATGCTCTTTTATAGACTATTCCTTAAATCATGATTTTTAGTGGACCTCAGCCACAAGATGCCTGTAGAGCTGGATTGGTGGAATTTTCAATCAAATCAAACTGCGTTTTTAGTAAATTAGTTCTTTGTTATTCTCATCAAATGAGTCCAGCTTCTTGATAGAGAAACCAAATTCTCTTCACAGGTGCCGGACATGGTGGACTTAAGGGTAGCCCATAAGCTGTGGACATTATGTATCTTCTGTTGGCTGGAAGATGATAGGTTTTCTCTGAGTTTTTTTGCAAAGAGCTGCTTTGAAACCTACAATGATGATTTTCTTGCGGTAACATTTCTGTTAATGTTGATCCTGATATATGGCAAATCGTCCATCTTTTTCTTGGTTGTACATTGAACCTTCATTGTTGAGATAATCGAGTGAATCAGTCTAGCAGTCATTGAAACTTTACATAATACTGATAATATGGACATCTTTGTGCCTCCTTACTCAGAAGATAACACAGTCTAATTGGTGCCAGTGCTCAGTCCTGAGTGTGGCTTTGTGCTTGATTGTCTGCTGTAACAAAATTGCATTATGACAATTCCATGCTCCAAGCAATTTTCCAAGTAAAAGACCCCGTTGGAGATGGCCTCCGCAACAGGCTTCGTTACATCTTCTCCCATCGTTGTTAAAGTGTAAAACACTTTGAATGTGGGCCAGGATATTTTTCAATGTTTTTGCAAATATTCTCCTTAACTTAACCATATAACCATATAACAATTACAGCACGGAAACAGGCCATCTTGACCCTTCTAGTCCGTGCCGAACACGTATTCTCCCCTAGTCCCATACACCTGCGTTCAGACCATAACCCTCCATTCCTTTCCCGTCCATATAACTATCCAATTTATTTTTAAATGATAAAAACGAACCTGCCTCCACCACCTTCACTGGAAGCTCATTCCACACAGCCACCACTCTCAGAGTAAAGAAGTTCCCCCTCATGTTACCCCTAAACTTCTGTCCCTTAATTCTCAAGTCATGTACCCTTGTTTGAATCCTCCCTATTCTCAGTGGGAAAAGCTTATCCACGTCAACTCTGTCTATCCCTCTCATCATTTTAAAGACCTCTATCAAGTCCCCCCCTTAACCTTCTGTGCTCCAAAGAATAAATCCCTAACTTGTTCAACCTTTCTCTGTAACTTAGTTGCTGAAACCCAGGCAACATTCTAGTAAATCTCCTCTGTACTCTCTCTATTTTGTTGACATCCTTCCTATAATTAGGTGACCAAAATTGTACACCATACTCCAAAATTGGCCTCACCAATGCCTTGTACAATTTTAACATTACATCCCAACTTCTATACTCAATGCTCTGATTTATAAAGGCCAGCACACCAAAAGCTTTCTTTACCACCATATCTACATGAGATTCCACTTTCAGGGAACTGTGCACAATTATTCCCAGATCCCTCTGTTCACCTGCATTCTTCAATTCCCTACCATTTACCATGTACGTCCTATTTTGAATTGTCCTGCCAAGATGTAACACCTCACACTTATCAGCATTAAACTCCATCTGCCATCTTTCAGCCCACTCTTCCCACTGGCATAAATCTCTCTGTAGACTTTGAAAATCTACTTCATTATCCACAACCCCACCTATCTTAGTATCATCTGCATACTTACTAATCCAATTTACCACACCATCATCCAGATCATTGATGTACATGACAAACAACAGTGGACCCAACACAGATCCCTGTGGCACCCCACTCGTCACTGGCCTCCAACCTGACAAACAACCATCCACCATTACTCTCTGGCATCTCCCATTCAGCCACTGTTGAATCCATCTTGCTACTCCACCATTAATACCCAACCATTGAACCTTCTTAACCAACCTTCCATGAGGAACCTTGTCAAAGGCCTTACTGAAGTCCATATATACAACATCCACTGCTTTACCCTCATCAATTTCCCGAGTAACCTCTTCAAAAAATTCAAGAAGATTAGTCAAACATGACCTTCCAGGTACAAATCCATGTTGACTGTTCCTAATCAGACCCTGTTTATCCAGATGCTTATATATATTATCTCTAAATATCCTTTCCATTAATTTGCCCACCACTGACGTCAAACTAACAGGTCTATAATTGCTAGGTTTATAACTTAATCTGTAGCTTCCAGGTTTTGGGGATATGTGTGGATGATAGTAAAGTGTCAAACTAATATGTTATCAGCTGACAAGATTGACTGAATGGCTTTAGTTTGTGCTCATTCTGAAAAAAATCAAAATGGTGTCTTTATTAATTGTCCATATTTGTACTTTGAGGTAAGCATTTGGGTGATTTTGCAGCATTCTAAAAGCTTTCCGCAATCTGCGCTACAGGCCTTCGTTAGATTTTTTGAATGTTCCAAATTTTAAAATGGTTTGCATTATATATTTTCAGATTTCTTTTTAGGTAATGGCTCCTTCCTTTCAGTCAATTATGGAAGCTGGCAGAATTTCAGTGGCTTCCCTTGGGAACAGAAGCAGGGTCTTGGCTGTAACTCAGGGCAAAACAATTGTTCCTTGATGGAGCCCATAGCTTCACAATGGTGCGACATTGAAGTAACTATAGTCCATAAACAGGGATCGTTCCCACTAATGCACCAAGCAGTTTTTTAATCAGATTTAAATCTGTTTCTGCACCCTGAATTATTTTTTCTTAACCTGAATTATGTTTTTTTTCTTGCAAGTAAGTAATACTGTAAAAACTGTTTGTTTATTTTAAAATATTTTGGGTTTCCCAAGACTTTGCATTTTCTTAACCAGTTCCAAGATTCCATCCCTTGGTTTCTGAGGCTTTCATCTCAATATTGCTCTCTGCTCCAGTCTCTGATTCCTTCCTTCTGAACATCTGACCCTTTTTTTCAGTTGGCTTCCACTTACAATCTACCTCCCTCCTGCAATACTTGGCATTTCTCTTCTACTGACATCCGGCTTCTACTGAAGATCGACACAAAAGCTGGAGTAACTCAACAGGACAGGCAGCAGATCTGGAGAGGAATGGGTGACGTTTCGGGTCAATGTCCTTCTTCGGACTGCGAGTCAGGTGAGAGGGAGATATCAGGCACACAAACCACTTCCCCCCCCCCCCCCCCCCCCCCCCCCCCCCCCCCACCACACCCTCCCTGAACCTCAACCCCCACTCCCCCTCCTTCCACCCACTGTTGACTCAATCCGTACATCACACTGCCTCAGAAAAGCAACTAACATAATCAAGGACCACTCATGCGCCTGACATTCTCTCAGAAGACACAAAAGCATGAAAGCACATTGCATTAGCTTCAAGAATGGCTTCTTCATCATTGTTATCAGACTCTTGAACAGTCCCCATGTATGCTAGGGCCCTTCACCTTTATTTGCTACTTCTCTGTAGCTGTAACATTATATTCTATGCTCTTTTTAAATTACTTGATGTACTTGCGTGTGGTATAATAGTAAGATTAAACGAGAACCTACCAGTTTGAAGTTTGATCTTTATTTTATGAGGAGTTTGTAGCTGACCCATAGTGCGTTTTCTCTCCCTCGGGATTCTTTGGTTGTGTTGAGGTATTGTAGTAGATGTGTCATGACCTTAAACGGGGGTCAGGTGGGTACGCCCAGAATTCCATTGTTAGTCCTGAAGTTCCCGGTCTACTCTGCTTGACCAGCTCCCAGATAGTAAATGTAACTTGGTCAACTGATATGACCATGTTGTCCAGTCTTAGATGGTGTAGGGACTGGACCCTTTGGGCTGAGACTAAAGCCATGAGCATTACCGTTTTCAGGGTGAGCTGTTCCAGAGTCAGGGATCTGGCTGGTGACCATCCCCTTAGAAATGACAGGACGACACTGACGTCCCAGATCTGGTTGTACCTTGGTCTAGGGGGGTTGGTATTAAAGATACCTTTCATTAGTTTGGCCACCAGCGGATGTGATCCTATGGACGGTTGTCCTGGTGCCTGACATAGATAGGCTGACAGAGCACTCCTAGCACAATTAATTGTACTGTAACTCAGACCTTCATCGTAGTGAAGGCTGGACAGGAACTCCAGTACGTTCGTTATAGTTGCTGTTCTATATGTCGCCCCAGTTCTTGAACAGTACGCTTCCCACTTCCTGATGCTGGAGAGGTACTGTTTCTTGGTGGATTGTCAGATGTGAGATGCTGTTTGACAGTCCCAGGTCCAATAACGGTCTTTTTAAATTCTGCAACCCAACAGATTTATTCTGTCATGGCACAGATGACACTCGCATGTGACAGGGTGAACCAACAGATCTGGTCTTCTGGGAATGGTCATGGGTGGTTCAGTGACCATGTCAAGGACCACAGGGAACCAATCGGTAGGCCGGTCGGGTACTACCAAAATACCTGAAGCAGAGTCCATTTGTATTTTGCGTAGGACCCGACTGATGAGGCAGGAAGGCATAGAAAAACAAATTTCCCCAATTCAGCGAGAACGCGTCCATCGCTGCTGCCTCGGGGTCTAGTTCCCAAGCGACATATGTTGATAACTGGTGATTCAGTCGGGATGCGAATTGCTTTGTAATTTCAGCAAATACTTTGGGGTTTAACATCCATTCGGTGTTACTGTTGAATTTTCGTGACCTGGCGTCTGCCACTGTATTAAGCTTACCTGGTAGGTAAGTTGCTGATAGCCAAATATGTCTGTCGACACACCATTGCCAGATTGTGTTGACCAGATTATCACATGATATCGATTTTATCCCGCCCATATGGTTAATATGGGCATGACTCTATAGTCAGGGGGTCGGATAGACGATTCTGTGGACGTAGACAGGAGACCCGGATGGTAGTTTGCCTCCCTGGTGCCAGGGTCAGGGATGTGTCTGAATGTGTCCAAGAAATCCTGAAATGGGAGGGAGAGGAGCCTGAGGTTGTGGTACATATAGGTATCAACGACATAGGTAAAAAAAAGAGAAGAGGTCCTGAAAGAATAATTTAGGGAGTTAGGTAGAGAGTTAAGGAGAAGGACTGCAAAGGTAACAATCTCAGGATTACTGCCTGTGCCAAGCGACAGTGAGAGTAGGAATGAGGCGAGGTGGAGAATAAATAGGTGGATGAGGGACTGGTGCAGTGGGTATGGATTCAAGTTTCTGGATCATTGGGACCTCTTTTGGGGAAGATGCGACCTGTACAGAAAGGACGGGTTGCACTTGAACTCGAGGGGGACCAATGTCCTGGCGGGGAGATTTCCAAAGGCTACTGGGGAGACTTTAAACTAGTATGGTTGGGGGGACGGACTCGAATTGGGAAAGCTAGCAGTCAGTGTGTAAGGCAGGAGGCAGAGAATGGTAGCACTCTGACCCAAAATGTAGGGGAGAGAGAAGAAAAAGAAAATAAACAGAGAATAAGAGATGGTGGATTTCTTAAATGTGTATATTTTAATGCTAGGAGCATTGTAAGAAAGGTGGATGAACTTAGAGCCTGGATTGACACCTGGAAGTATGATGTTGTGGCGATCAGTGAAACATGGTTGCAGGAGGGCTGTGATTGGAAACTAAATATTCCAGGATTTAGTTCCTTCAGGTGTGATAGAATTGGAGGGGCAAGTGGTGGAGGTGTTGCATTGCTTATCAGGGAAGATATTACAGCAGTGCTTTGGCAGGATAGATTAGAGGGCTCATCTAGGGAGGCTATTTGGGTGGAACTGAGAAATGGGAAAGGGGTAGCAACACATATAGGGGTGTATTATAGACAGCCAAATGGGGAGCGAGTATTGGAAGAGCAAATATGTAAGGAGATTGCAGATATTAGTAGTAAGCACAAGGTAGTGATTGTGGGAGATTTCAATTTTCCACACATAGACTGGGAAACATGGGCTGGATGGGCTGGAGTTTGTAAAATGTGTGCAGGGTAGTTTTTTGCAGCAATACATAGAAGTACCTACTAGAGAAGGAAATGAGACGGGTCAGGTGGCAGAGGTATGCGTTGGGGAACAGTTCGGGACCAGTGATCACAATACCATTAGTTTCAATATAATTATGGAGAGGGTCAGAACTGGACCTAGGGTTGAGATTTTTGATTGGAGAAAGGCTAACTTTGAGGAGATGCGAAAGGATTTAAAAGGAGTAAATTGGGACAGTTTGTTTTATGGGAAAGATGTGGAAGAGAAATGGAGGACATTTAAAGATGAAATTTTAAGAGTACAGAATCTTTATGTCCCTGTTTGGTTGAAATGAAATAGTAAAAATTGGAAAGAGCCATGGTTTTCAAGGGAAATTGGACACTTGGTTTGGAAAAAGAGAGAGATCTACAATAATTATAGGCAGCATGGAGTAAATGAGGTGCTTGAGGAATATAAAGAATGTAAAAGGAATCTTAAGAAAGAAATTAGAAAAGCTAAAAGAAGATACGAGGTTGCTTTGGCAAGTAAGGTGAAAGTAAATCCAAAGGGTTTCTACAGCTATATTAATAGCAAAGGGATAACGAGGGATAAAGTTGGCCCATTAGAGAGTCAGAGTGGACAGCAATCTGCAGAGCCAAAAGAGATGGGAGAGATATTGAACAATTTCTTTTCTTCGGTATTCACCAAGGAGAAGGATATTGAATTATGTGAGGTAAGGGAAACAAGTAGAGTAGCTATGGAAACTATGAGGATCAAAGAATAGGAAGTACTGACACTTTTGAGAAATATAAAAGTGGATAAGTCTCCAGGTCCGGACAGGATATTCCCTAGGACATTGAGGGAAGTTAGTGTAGAAATAGCAGGGGCTATGACAGAAATATTTCAAATGTCATTAGAAACGGGAATAGTGCCGGAGGATTGGCATACTGCGCATGTTGTTCCATTGTTTAAAAAGGGTTCTAAGAGTAAACCTAGCAATTATAGACCTGTTAGTTTGACGTCAGTGGTGGGCAAATTAATGGAAAGGATACTTAGAGATAATATATATAAGCATCTGGATAAACAGGGTCTGATTAGGAACAGTCAACATGGATTTGTGCCTGGAAGGTCATGTTTGACTAATCTTCTTGAATTTTTTGAAGAGGTTACTCGAGAAATTGATGAGGGTAAAACAGTGGATGTTGTATATATGGACTTCAGTAAGGCCTTTGACAAGGTTCCTCACGGAAGGTTGGTTAAGAAGGTTCAATGGTTGGGTATTAATGGTGGAGTAGCAAGATGGATTCAACAGTGGCTGAATGGGAGATGCCAGAGAGTAATGGTGGATGGTTGTTTGTCAGGTTGGAGGCCAGTGACTAGTGGGGTGCCACAGGGATCTGTGTTGGGTCCACTGTTGTTTGTCATGTACATCAATGATCTGGATGATGGTGTGGTAAATTGGATTAGTAAGTATGCAGATGATACTAAGATAGGTGGGGTTGTGGATAATGAAGTAGATTTTCAAAGTCTACAGAGAGATTTATGCCAGTGGGAAGAGTGGGCTGAAAGATGGCAGATGGAGTTTAATGCTGATAAGTGTGAGGTGCTACATCTTGGCAGGACAAATCAAAATAGGACGTACATGGTAAATGGATGGGAATTGAAGAATGCAGGTGAACAGAGGGATCTGGGAATAACTGTGCACAGTTCCCTGAAAGTGGAATCTCATGTAGATAGGGTGGTAAAGAAAGCTTTTGGTGTGCTGGCCTTTATAAATCAGAGTATTGAGTATAGAAGTTGGGATGTAATGTTAAAATTGTACAAGGCATTGGTGAGGCCAATTTTGGAGTATGGTGTACAATTTTGGTCGCCTAATTATAGGAAGGATGTCAACAAAATAGAGAGAGTACAGAGGAGATTTACTACAATGTTGCCTGGGTTTCAGCAACTAAGTTACAGAGAAAGGTTGAACAAGTTAGGGCTTTATTCTTTGGAGTGCAGAAGGTTAAGGGGAGACTTGATAGAGGTCTTTAAAATGATGAGAGGGATCGACAGAGTTGACGTGGATAAGCTTTTCCCACTGAGAGTAGGGAAGATTCAAACAAGGGGACATGACTTGAGAATTAAGGGACAGAAGTTGAGGGGTAACATGAGGGGGAACTTCTTTACTCGGAGAGTGGTGGCTGTGTGGAATGAGCTTCCAGTGAAGGTGGTGGAGGCAGGTTCGTTTTTATCATTTAAAAATAAATTGGATAGTTATATGGACGGGAAAGGAATGGAGGGTTATGGTCTGAACGCAGGTGTATGGGACTAGGGGAGAATACGTGTTCGGCACGGACTAGAAGGGTCGAGATGGCCTGTTTCCGTGCTGTAATTGTTATATGGTTATTATATGGTTATAATATAGGCCACCACTGTGGTATTGTCAATTTGTAGGCAGATATGCAAATGGTGCATAGCTGAACAGTAAGCTTTTAGCCCATAAAACACACCCAACATTTCCAAATAATTTATACCCAGTGTCTGTAGTAGTGATGATTCTTGTACGTTCCATCTACCATCCGTACTAGATATAGTGTTAGTTGTTCCCCAACCTTGAGCACTAGCATCCGTTTGGATCGTGATTGTTGGATTATTGATAATGATGGGGCTGGAACTATGCCAAATGTTCACTTTCCACCTTTGTAATTCTGATATTGCTTTAGCTGGTGATTTCATGGGTCGATCAAAATGACCTGCATGTTATTTTAGCGCTTGCACCTTTGCTCTTTGTAAGTTTTGGTAATGCAAAGGTCCAAGCTGGGTAGCTGGAAATGCTGCTACTAATTTCTCAATTGCTCTTGCCACCTGTCAAATAGTTGGTTGATTGGTAACCATTAATTTGTTGCAGGTTTGTGCCAATTCTGCTGCTTTTTCTTTTGGCAACGTTACAGACATATGGACTGAGATAAATGTGAATCCCAGATAGTCCATAGTTGTGGATGGCGTCAACTTGGATTTATCTGGATGTATGACAAACCCCAGAGTTTCAAACAAATGTTTGGTAGCTAATACTGCTGATTTAGCTAATTCCAGGGTTTTGCCCACTATCAAAATATCATCAAGATATGCCATGACAATATGTTTTTGTTTTCTTAGTATTGCCAAGGCCGGTTTTAATATCTTGGTAAATAGTCTTGGGGCTGATGTTAGGTCATTGGCAATGCTTTATACTGCCATGTTGCCCCATCCAGTTAAGCTTTAGGTATCTATGATGTTCCTTATGAATGGGTATTGAATAGTATGCATCCTTTAGATCGATGCATGCCATGAAGTATCCTGTGGAAATCAATTGTTTGGCAGTAACAAATGTTTCCATTTTGAAATGTATATACTTGACAAAAGTATTCAATGTCGTTAAGTCAATGATGATGCGACATCCACCATCTCTTTTGGTTTTTGTAAAGATATTTGATACAAATTCCAAAGGGTCATGTTCCGATTTCTCTATGACTCCTTTTGTATGTTGTCTCACCAGTTCTGCCTGTCCCTCGCATTTTTCTTTTTATGAGAGGGTAAACTCCCTGTGGGGTGCATGCTGAACTGGCGGCATACTTTTTTGAACAAATTCAATTTTGTATCCCTAAATACTTTGTAGTATATAATTATCGAGAGTGATAGCCCTCCATGCTTCTGAAAACAGGTGTAAAACTTCCCCTAGTTAGTAAAGGCCCTGCACTTTTTATGTTCTGGAAGGAACCAGACCCACCTACCTCCATTGTTACCAGTAGAATATTCATTTCTTGGGTTTCCGGATCTTCATCGGTCGAGGTGTTGCTGTGTGGGGTTGGTGCATCTTCCATGGGATCCGCTCTGGGCCCTGTCCTAAAATAGACCTCCGGGGATGATATGTGGGCCCCATGCATTCACTAGCACCATAATGTTGACGCCTGCTGGTGGATGCGTAGCGGTGCTGCCATCTGAGTTGCGTGGCCTTGCTCGTTCCGGGGCCTGCCCTCATGAGTCCAAGTGTTTTAGACTCCTCGTCCAGATCTTTTACCTGCAAGAAAACAAA
This sequence comes from Leucoraja erinaceus, assembly GCF_028641065.1. NCBI lineage: Eukaryota > Metazoa > Chordata > Chondrichthyes > Rajiformes > Rajidae > Leucoraja > Leucoraja erinaceus. Next base: position 134,396,039 of record NC_073377.1, on the reverse strand, counting down.
AGAGCTCATTGTCGACTTCAGGAGGCACAGCACCGACTTAGCCCCCCTATACATCAACGGCGAGTGTGTGGAGAGGGTCTACATCTTCCGGTTTCTCGGCGTCCTCATCTCCGCTGACATCTCCTGGACAGACAACATCATAGTAATAATTCAATTTGCCCATGGCTTCCTAAAACCATATAACCATATAACAATTACAGCACGGAAACAGGCCATCTCGGCCCTACAAGTCCGTGCCGACACAACTTTTTTTCCTTAGTCCCACCTGCCTGCATTCATACCATAACCCTCCATTCCCTTCTCATCCATATGCCTATCCAATTTATTTTTAAATGATATCAATGAACCTGCCTCCACCACTTCCACTGGAAGCTCATTCCACACCGCTACCACTCTCTGAGTAAAGAAGTTCCCCTTCATGTTACCCCTAAACTTCTGTCCCTTAATTCTGAAGTCATGTCCTCTTGTTTGAATCTTCCCTATTCTCAAAGGGAAAAGCTGATCCACATCAACTCTGTCTATCCCTCTCATCATTTTAAAGACCTCTATCAAGTCCCCCCCTTAACCTTCTGCGCTCCAGAGAATAAAGACCTAACTTATTCAACCTTTCTCTGTAACTTAGTTGTTGAAACCCAGGCAACATTCTAGTAACTCTCCTCTGTACTCTCTCTATTTTGTTGACATCCTTCCTATAATTGGGCAACCAAAATTGTACACCATACTCCAGATTTGGTCTCACCAATGCCTTGTACAATTTTAACATTACATCCCAGCTTCTATACTCAATGCTCTGATTTATAAAGGCTAGCATACCAAAAGCTTTCTTTACCACCCTATCTATATGAGATTCCACCTTCAAGGAACTATGCACGGTTATTCCCAGATCCCTCTGTTCAACTGTAGCACCTCACAATTATCAGCATTAAACTTCATCTGTCATCTTTCAGCCCATTTTTCCAAATGGCCTAAATCACTCTGTAGACTTTGGAAATCCTCTTCATTATCCACAACACCCCCTATCTTGGTATCATCTGCATACTTACTAATCCAATTTACCACGCCTTCATCCACATCATTGATGTACATGACAAACAACAAAGGACCCAACACAGATCCCTGAGGCACCCCACTAGTCACCTGCCTCCAACCCGATAAACAGCCATCCACCATTACCCTCTGGCTTCTCCCATTCAGCCACTGTTGAATCCATCTTGCTATTCCTGCATTTATACCCAACAGTTGAACCTTCTTAACCAACCTTCCATGAGGAACCTTGTCAAAGCCCCTTACTAAAGTCCATGTAGACAACATCCACTGCTTTACCCTCGTCAATTTCCCTAGTAACCTCTTCAAAAAATTCAAGAAGATTAGTCAAACATGACCATCCTGGCACAAATCCATGGTGACTGTTCCTAATCAGACCCGGTTTATCCAGATGCTTATATATATTATCTCTAAGTATCTTTTCCATTAATTTGCCCACCACTGAAGTCAAACTAACAGGTCTATAATTGCTAGGTTTACTCTTAGAACCCTTTTTAAACAATGGAACAACATGCACAGTACGCCAATCCTCGGGGACTATTCCCGTTTCTAAAGACATTTGAAATATTTCTGTCATAGACCCGGCTATTTCTACACTAACTTCCCTCAATGTCCTAGGGAATATCCTGTCAGGACCTGGAGACTTATCCACTTTTATATTTTTCAAAAGTGTCAGTACTTCTTTTACTTTAAACCTCATAGTATCCATAGCTACTCTACTAGTTTCCCTTACCTCACATAATTTAATATCCTTCTCTCTGGTGAATACCGAAGAAAAAACATTGTTCAATATCTCCCCCATCTCTTTTGGCTCTGCAGATAGCTGTCCACTCTGTCTCTCCAATGGACCAATTTTATCCCTCGTTATCCTTTTGCTATTAATATAGCTGTTGAAACACTTTGGATTTACTTTCACCTTACTTGCCAAAGCAACCTCATATCTTCTTTGAGCTTTTCTAATTTCTTTCTTAAGATTCTTTTTACATTCCTTATACTCCTCAAGCACCTTTTTACATTCCTTATACTCCTCAAGCACCTGCCTATAATTATTGTAGATCTCCCTCTTTTTCCGAACAAGATGTCCAATTTCCCTTGAAAACCATGGCTCTTTCCAATTTTTACTGTTTCCTTTCAACCGAACAGGAACATAAAGATTCTGTACTCTTAAAATTTCCCCTTTAAATGTCCTCCATTTCTCTTCTACATCTTTCCCATAAAACAAAATGTCCCAGTTCACTCCTTTTAAATCATCTCGCATCTCATCAAAGTTAGCCTTTCTCCAATCAAAAATCTCAACCCTAGGCCCAGTTCTGACCTTCTCCATAATTATATTGAAACTAATGGTATTGTGATCACTGGACCCAAAGTGCTCCCCAACGCATACCTCCGCCACCTGTCCCGTCTCATTTCGTAACAGGAGGTCCAGCACTGCCCCTCCTCTAGTAGGTACCTCTATGTATTGCTGCAAAAAACTATCCTGCACACATTTTACAAACTCCAAACCATCCAGCCCATTTACAGAATGTGTTTCCCAGTCTATGTGTGGAAAGTTGAAAACTCCCACAATCACTACCTTGTGCTTACTACTAATATCTGGTATCTCCTTACATATTTGCTCTTCCAATTCTGGTTCCCCATTCGGCGGTCTATAATACACCCCTATAAGTGTTGCTACACCTTTCCCACTTCTCAGTTCCACCCAAATAGCCTCCCTAGATGAGCCCTCCAATCTATCCTGCCAAAGCACTGCTGTAATATCTTCCCTGACTAGCAATGCAACCCCTACACCTCTTGCCCCTCCAATTCTATCACACCTGAAGCAACGAAATCCTGGAATATTTAGTTTCCAATCACAACCCTCCTGCAACCATGTTTCACTGATCGCCACAACATCATACTTCCAGGTGTCTATCCAGACTCTAAGCTCATCCACCTTTCTTACAATGCTCCTAGCATTAAAATATGCACATTTACTCTCTTATTCGCTGTTTATTTCCTTTTGTTTCTTTCTCCTCTTGTGTCCGAGTGCTTCCCTTTTCTGCTTCCTGCCTCCCATTCTGTCTAGTAGCTTTCTCTATTTGAGTCCCTCGCCCCAACCATTCTAGTTTAAAGTCTCCCCAGTAGCCTTTGCAAATTTCCCCGCCAAGATATTGGTCCCCCTCGGGTTCAAGTGCAACCCATCCTTTCTGTACAAGTTCCACCTTCCCCAAAAGAAGTCCCAATGATCCAGAAACTTGAATCCCTGGCCTCTGCACCAGTCTTTCAGCCACACTTTTATCCTCCACCTCGCTCCATTCCTACTCTCACTGTCGCGTGGCACAGGCAGTAATCCTGACCTTTTTGGTCCTTTTCCTTAACTCTCCTCCCAACTCCCTAAATCCTCCCTTCAGGACCTCTTCCCTTTTTTTACCTATGTCATTGGTACCTATATGTACCACGATCTCAGGCTCCTCTCCCTCTGATTTCAGGATATCTTGGATGTGTCGAGACACGTCCGAGACCTTGGCACCAGGGAGGCAGACCACCATCCTGGTCTCCCGACTGCATCCACAGAATCGCCTATCCGACCCCCTAACAATAGAGTCCCCAATTACTATTGCCCTCTTCTTTTTTTCCCTACCTTTCGGAGCAACAGGGCCGGTCTCTGTGCTGGAGGCCCGTCCGCTGTCGCTACCCCCGGGTAGGCTGTCACCCCCATCCGTACTCAAACAGGAGTACTTATTTGCAAGGTGTACCGACATTGGAGTACTCACTCGTTCCTGCCTCTGCCCCTTGCCCTTCCTTAGCGTGACCCACATGTCTCTCTCCCGTGGTTTTGGAGTGACCACCTCCCTATAACTCCCCTCTATGACCTCCTCACTCTCCCTGATCAGACAGAGGTCATCGAGCTGCTGCTCCAGGATCCTAATACGGTCCCTTAGGAGCCCCATCTCGCTGCACCTGGTGCAGATGTGGACGTCTGGAGGGCCATCCGACACCATGACCTCCCACATCTGACATCCAGAACAGTACACTGCTCTGACTGTCATTCTCTCGCCTTACCCTGGATCCGATACAAGTATAATACAATAGAAACTGCTGGGAGAAATCAGCAGGTATCTGACCAAAATGTGACAATAAAAAATGGCATTCGTTCATTCTTTACCAAGTAGCAGGATTTGAGGTTGTGAGGTCGGAGTTTTGCACAACCCTGCAAATTTGGGATTGAGGGCAGGTCTTATGGCTTCTTTCCGCAGGTTGTTGATCTCGTACTGTGTGTTACACAGTAGAGCCAGGGTGCCTTGTTGGGTGTTGGTCATTTCGACACCATCCACGGAACGAGCGTATGATGTAATGGCTGACGTCAGGAGCTTCAGAATATTTTGGAGTTTTAGTTCTTGGCCCAACCCAATGTACACCCAGATTTGGTTGTTGACGGCCGGTACATTGAGCAAAATACAATTCTCCCGGGGCGTGTATTTACGCCTCATTGACTACCTGTTCATGAAGTGGGTTGAAGGACAGGTAGTCAATACTAGCCGCCAGTTTAAGCTGCAACGGCTGTCCCGCTCGCGGTGTTACCACTCCCAGCAGCTCTTCCTGGTCCTGCACCCCCAGCATACTGCGGTTGTCTTCAGCCAATGACCCCTCTTCTTGACCAGCCCAACCCTGGTCACCAACGCTCCCCTCTGCTGAGGGATATGCAATGGCCAGTGCAGGATATTGCACTGTTGTGGGTGTGCATGCACTCCCTTGGTGGGTTTGCCCCATCTCCCAGAGCAAGTCCCGCTGGAGCATTTGCTCCATCAACCGCTCCATGCGGGACAAAAGGTCACCTTTGCCGCTCTTGTGTGGCATGTGTCTTTCGTGCCGGACTCATCGGAGTCTACCGGCCGGACTGACTTCTGCTTTGACTTGCCTCCAACCCGCTGCAGTGGTTCGAGCTGAGCAACTTGCGCCGTTTGGCTCGGCTCTGCAGAAATTTGTCGGTGACTGTGGACCGCAGCGAGTGTGGTCCAGGTGCCGCCGGTCGCCCCCCCCCCATTGCTGGAACCCTCCTGGGCCATCACAGTCGGACGGGGTGTGACCTTCTTTGTTTTCCTGCCCTAGTCCATGTTCACTATAAAACAGAGCACAACAAGAGTTTCTCAAATACGAACTCAGAATAAGTTTTACTTACCTGGAGGTCCCGTTTTAAACTTTGTTGCGGGGGAGCTCGTTCCCCCGCCAGTCGCTGTTGCACTGCGTGAGACGCTATGTCGTGCATGCGTGCTCTTCACGTAGTCACTCGCGTTATTTCTCTGTAGCTGTAACATTATATTCTATGCTCTTTTTAAACTACTTGATGTACTTGCGTGTGGTATAATTTGCCTAGATAGCATGCAAAAAAAGTTTTTCACTGTATCTTGGTACACATGACAATAATAATAAACCAATACAAAAGTCTGAAGAAAGGTCCCAAACCAAAAAGTCACCTATCCACGTTCTCCAAAGATGCTGCCTGACACATTGAGTTAGTCCAGCTCTGGACAGCATCTGTTGTCTTCATTTTCTTTGTAATTGATTTGCTGTTGATAATGGTAGACGAATTAGCCCCCTGCATCTTTGGCTCTGCAGATCATAGGATAAGCCAGTTTGAGCCATGAAAGAACATGTTCTCAAGATGATAAACACCCAACATATTGGACACCTGTAAATGCAAACAGACATTTAGGAGACCAGGACGATGGATTTTCTGGTTGCAGGGGGAGGGGGGTCTGTCGGCACCTTCTGCGGCATGCAGCCCCCCCACCACCCCGACCCCCTCGCAGCCCTGAGCAGCAACAATCAAGGTCAGGGTTGAGCTGAGCAGAGCTGGGAGCATTGAGTAGACTCTCTCACTTACTCACCAAGCCAATAATGCTTACTCTCCCATTATAGCCTTTTCTGTGATCATCTCCCACACACTGTTTTTGTTCATTTCTCCCTTAGGAATTGTTAGGTTTGGAACAATTCTCAGGAACGGAACTTTGTCATGACCTCGGGATAGTTAGATATTTTTGCATTTGCTATTTTATGTCTAACACGATAAAAGTAGGAAATAGTTAGATTATCATATTTCCCTGGCTAGAATAATGTAGTCAAATATATATTCTTGACTCTTTCTCTTTTTGGATGTACCTGTGGTACCCATGTTGGGTATGGTTTGCCTGGATAACATGCAGAACAAGGTTTTTCACTGTATTTTGGCACACAGGGCAATAATAATTCATTGCCAATACAAATTGAAAACGTACTAGCCCAAATCTACTGGAGAGAAAAAAAATGGCATATAAAACAGAATAAATGGAAACATTTCAATAATTAATTATTGAGACTAGACGTCAAAACATAGGAAATAGAAGCAGTGGCAGGAGCAGTTCCACACATCTTAGTATAGATACAGCATGGAATAGGCCCTTTGGATCACTGAGTCCATGCTGACTATCAATTATCAATTCACACTGAGGAAGGATGTGCTGGCCCTGGAGAAGGTCCAGAGAAGGTTTACAAGAATGTTCTCAGGGATGAGTGGGTTGACATAGGATGAGCATTTAACAGCAATGGTCCTATATTTACTGGAGTTTAGAAGGATGAGCGGGAGCCTCATGAAACTTACCGAATAGTGAAGGCATGGATAGAGTCAATGTGGAGAGGATGTTTCCTCTAGTGGGAGAGTCTAGGACCAGAGGTCATAGCCTCAGAAGCTCTTTTCGGAAGGAGATGAGAGGAATTTCTTTAGTCGGAGGGTGGCGAACCTATGAAATTCTTTGCAACAGAAGGCTGTGAAGGCCAAGTCACTGGATATTTTTAAGGCAGAGATAGATAAATTCTTAATTAGTACGGGTCAGGCAATCTGGGGAGAAGGCAGGAGAACGGGGTTAGGATGGAGAGATAGATCAGCCATGAATGGTGGAGTAGACTTGATGGGCCGAATGGCCTAATTCTGCTCCTATCACTTATGTCACTGGTTCCACATTATTCCACGTTCGCTGGAGAAGCTGCCGAGCCGGCAGACCGCAGCCAATCACAGCACCCTGCGGACCACGGCCGACCATAAGACCTGGCAGACCGTGGCCTGTAGGGATAACCGCCAAGCCGGCCCATGTTCGGAGGGGCTGGCGAACAGCAGCTTGGATCCAAGAGAGCCTGGAAGTAGAGCCCGCTGAGCCGCCGCTGCTCATCCCCCGAAGACCAGAGACCAGGAGGATGGAGACGACGATGGATGTGACAGTGGAGGAGCAAGGCCGGTAGCAGATGAAAGGGAACCGGGGTCGGGCCTACTATACCCTCGATGTTGGCTGCGGTAAGCACCCCCGGGAACAAAGGAGAGGACGTTGGTTTGCGGTTCGACAAAAGAAGGCGATGGCTGAAGGCCCCGCATCAGCCTGGGGCTTGCCTGAATCGGGCACCGTTCATAACAACTGGAACGTGGATGTTACTTGGAAAACAGTGCCAAAACGTGATGCCTCTTGCCTGCGGGAGCTGTGGACATTTTCTGTATAATTGCTTATAGGGGATAGGGGAAGGCAACACTCTTCTGGACTGTGAGTAAGAAAAGAATTTCACTGTGCGTTTGCACTTCACACATGTGACAATAAAGCACCACCGAAACCTGCACATGAGGGGCAAATTAACCTACACATCTTTGGGATGTGGTAGGAATTTGGAGTACCCAGAGGAAATACATGCAGTTATAGGGAGAACGTGCAAACTCCATACAGACAGCACCCAAGGTCAGGATCCTACTAAGGCCTATGGCACTGTGAAACAGTGCTCTACCAGCTGTTTCACTCTGCCATTCAATAAATAGCTGATCTTTTACTTCATTGCTGCATTCCCGTGTGAACCGCACACCCTTGATACCCTCAACTTTCCAAACACCATTGGTCTCAATCTGGAACATATTAAGCCACTGAGGTCCCACCTCTCTCTTCAGTCAGGAATGTCAAAGTCCTTTTCTTACTCTGTCCTCTGGTTCTAGCCTTCCCAGCCAGAGGTCACATCATCACTGCTTCTACATGTAAAGCTCCTTGGATTTTGGTTAAAGCATATTATATGTTTCAATGAAATCACCTCCCATTCTCATAAGCTTCAGAGAAAATAGGCTAAGTCTGCTTAGTCTTTCCTCATAGGACGAACCCAACAAGCGTCTCAGTGACAACAGGGAACTGCAGATGTTGGTTTGCCAAAGAATGCCCATGGTAAAACGCTGGAGTAACTCAGCTGGTCAGGCAGCATGCCCGGAGATGTTTGAGTCAGGACCATTCTTCATACCTCAGGCTTGTCAGTGATTTGTGAAAAAGGGTATAACTTCTCTCCGTGATTTGTAAAGAAGAATATTAGTGGTTTCTCAACACCAATAATAGCCCTGTCCCACGGTGCAAGTTCATTCCAAGAGCTCTCCCGAGTTAAAAAAAACAAACTTGCGACAAGCATGGAGAATGAACGTCGCGTGTACGTCGGAATTCGGTGACGGCAAGTACACGGGAAGACTCGCTAACGGCAGGTAAGCACGGGAAGAATCGTGAAGATTTTTCAACATGATGAAAAATGTCCACGAGAGCCCCGAGTACCAACGAATGGCCATTACTGGCCATTGAGGGGGAACTTCTTTACGCAGAGAGTGGTGGCGGTGTGGAATGAGCTGCCAGTGGAAGTGGTGGAGGCAGGTTCATTGGTATCATTTAAAAATAAATTGGATAGGCATATGGATGAGAAGGGAATGGAGGGTTATGGTACGAGTGCAGGCAGGTGGGACTAAGGGGAAAAAAATTTGTTCGGCATGGACTTGTAGGGCCGAGATGGCCTGTTTCCGTGCTGTAATTGTTATATGGTATATGGTTACCCTAAATCTTCGAGTTCGAATCAGGGCAAACTTGGGAGAACTCTTGGAATGAACTCATACCGTGGGACCAGGGTTTAATTCTCATTTTAATTTTCCTGCATGAAACGTGATGATATGGAAGTTGAAGTTATGTGCACGAGTTGAGATTTTTCTTTAAAAAGATGCAAAGGACAAGTCTAGAACAAATACTCAAAAAAAAAAAACCAAATGGAATATTAGATATTTCTTAACCATCTCTGAGCTAATATTTGTATTGTGGACACATCCACATCTACAACTTTGAAAATTCTAATTACTCATTGGAGAAAAAATAATAGAGAAAATTGCCATGAGATTCAATAAAATGATAGAGTGGTCTTTACTATCATTGAAGATTGCAGTTTTATTCAAAATGATTAAAAAATAAATGTTATACATTCAAAGTATGAAAGCTATTTCAACTCCTAACATTTCTTCATTTCTGTTGCTAGTTGAGTTGTAATAGGCTACAAAAAAAAAGGTGATATGATACTGAAGGAGATTGAAGGTCACTGAGCTCAGAACCCAGCAGATCAAATACAAAGAGCAACTGTAAACCCCCAGTCACTGAAAGTCCACCAACTGCCGAGGGAACTGCAGTGAATATGGCAGCAACAGTGCAACCAATTACTGTAAGTATGAACATCAATGTTAATGGAATCAAATTAATGGAGTTATAAGGCTTGCAGACTTGCAGGCTGGTAGTAATTATGACCTGCAAAATGCCAATTTGTAAGGCTGCAACTTCTGATAGACTTTGTGTAATGGCAGAGCTGTACCTGTTGAATTTTAATTTTATATAGTCTTTGCTTGGAACGGATTATACAATAATATGATTGTTGAGCCATATTTTTGCTTTAACTGGAAATAAGTTTGAAAATGAAGACTCTTTCAAACCAGAATTTTCATTCAATCTTGAGATTTAACCTAATTAAAACAATTAATATATAATTGCAATTAATATATAATTGAAGTCACTGTCTACATTAATCCTGACAAACTATGACAATTGGCAGCTGTTAATTATTATCCTGGGCTACTGTTTTGAACTATATTCTATGATACTTTTGTACTTTTGTAATATCATTAGGAACTCTCAAACAATGGAAAAATACTATTAAATTATGATAACTATAAAATATTACAATAACATTGCTATTACAATTAAAATTACTAAATGGGAAAAAAACTTATTGCACTGAATTTGCTCTGTTGCAGCTCTCAACAGGTGTGGAGATCGAGCCACCTCCTGCAATGCTGAAAGTAGAATTCCAAACCATTTTGACACCAGAAACAGTCCAGTTCCTGGCAGAATTAGTCTCTACATTTGATGAAGATGTTGAGGAGGTATGTTTATCTTGGAGAGTGGGGGTAGTTGTAGACAATTCAACCTGTTTATCTCTGAAATGTATGAATTGCCTTCACATTAGATTATTTGAGGAAAATTAAGAATTATTTCCCCAATAAAAAAGATTCAATCATTTTTTCACAAACAGCCACCTGAAGCATCAAACACAATTTCATTTCCGTTGAAGAATGCAGAAAGGAAACACTTGCCTCTCCTTACCCCTAGTTCTTTTATTTCACTAAGCAGCAATTATTAGTAATTGTAGTATCTTCTAAATATTCTTCCATGATACTTTTGCAACAATTAGAATAGTTGAGCATAGGCCAATGAAATTGAGGCACGTATACATATTTTAAACATTATGATTTAAGAGTGCCCTAGCCTGGAAAATCTACTTAGAAAAAGTAAGATTTTTTAGAATTATATATTAACTAGTCTGTAAATAAAATGGACCTTACGCACTGTTGGTAATAGATTAACTCAGTTGGAATGTACTTGCAGTGGGCAACAGTTTTATTCCTATGAATGCAATTTATGTCTGCATTTTACAGAAGTACATTGTGAGCATGTAAAAAAAACTGTTCAGCATAAATACAAGAAATGAATGTATTAAAGGAACAGAAAGGGCAAGTTTCTAAGTTGGTATGCAGCAATCCAGGGTTAGGGTGAAAGGGTATAGGCAAAGGGTTAGGGTGAAAGGCAAACCGGTTACTGCATCTATTTATTGTGTATATTGGCATAATTCCAGAGTGGATTTTTTCATGACTGTTTTGGAAGACCCATGATGCTGTTAATTTATTGCATTCTACGTCCATCATAATCCTCTTCACAAACACATCTGTGAGACCAGTCTTGTTGTGAATTGGGTTTAGAACAGTTGTGAATTGAAGCAGGAGATCAAAAACAATTTGGTTGTTCATTGTATTGTTGACTGATGTGTAAATGGGGCAGCAGACAACAGGTGGATGTAGGCATCGTGACCTTAAGCATGATTTGCAATCTTTGATCATTGCAAGAGTAGACTCTATGGCTATACCAGTGCATGAGTGGGTTGGCATGCAATGCTGGTTTGCTTGTGTGCATGCAGGCAATAGCTCTCTCGTGTGGGGGAACAGCCTGGAATCCTGGAAAACATTGTGGTCTCTATCCTTGCAGGTCTCTGGAAAAAGAGAGAATGATGTTTAACTTTCTTTTACTGGAGAATCTCAGACCCTACTGCAAGAAAAGCACCAGGTTTTGCCACTTTTCATTTCACTGCACATCTCGTATGTGTATGTGACGAATAAACTTGGCTCGACTTGACGAGGTCACATCTCTTTCAGCAATATTGTCAGTTAGTAAATAGTGACCTTTATGTGCAAAAGATTTAGTGTGAATTAGCAGGTCAGAGCAGGGCTCGAAATTAGCGGTTGCCCGGGTGGGCAAAGCCATTGACCACCCAAGTGCCGTCGGGCAACCTAAATTCACAACTCTCTGGGTGAAAACGCTTTTTCTCACCTCAGTCTTAAATGACATCCCCTTTATTCTAAGACTGTGGCCCCTGGTTCTGGACTCGCCCCAAATTGGGAACATTTTTTCCTGCATCTAGCTTGTCCAGTTCTTTTATAATTTTATATGTTTCTATAAGATCCCCCCCCCTCACCCTTCTAAACTCCAGTGAATACAAGCCTAGTCTTTTCTATCTTTCCTCATATGACTATCCCGCCATCCCAGGGATCAATCTGGTGACCCTACCCTGCACTGCCTCAATCACAAGGATGTCCTTCCTCAAATTAGGAGACCAAAACTGTACACAATCCTCCAGATGTAGTTTCACCAGAGCCCTATACAACTGCAGAACCTCTTTACTCCTATAATGAAATCCTCTTCTTATGAAGGCCAACATTCCATTAGCTTTCTTTACTGCCTGCTGTACCTGTAAGCCAACTTTCAGTGACAGGTGCACAAGGACGCCCAGGTCTCGCTGCACCTCCCCCTTACCTAACCTAACCCCGTTTGAGATAATAGTCTGCCCCCTTGTTTTTGCCACCAAAGTGGATAACCTCACATTTATCTATATTATACTGCATCTGCCACGCATCTGCCCACTCACTCAACCTGTCCAGGTCATCCTGCAACCTCCTAACATCCTCTTCACAGCTCACAGTGCCACCCAGCTTTGTGTCATCCGCAAACTTGCTAGTGTTGCTCCTAATTCCCTCTTCCAAATCATTAATATATATGGTAAACAGTTGCGGCCCCAACACCGGGCCTTGCGGCACTCCACTCGCCACTGCCTGCCATTCTAAAAAGGACCCGTTCACTCCTACTCTTTGCGTCCAGTCTGCCAACCAATTTTCTATCCATGTCAACATCCTACCCCCAATACCATGTAATCTAATTTTAGTCACCAATCCCCCAGTGCGGGACCTTATCAAAGGCTTTCTGAAAGTCTAGATACACTACATCCACTGGCACCCCTTCATCCATTTTACTTGTCACATCCTCAAAAAATTCCAGAAGATTAGTAAAGCATGATTTCCCTTTCATAAATCCATGTTGACTTGGACTAATCCTTTTACTGCTATCCAAAGGCCCCATTATTACCTCTTTAATAATTGACTCCAGCATCTTTCCCACCACCGAAGTCAGGCTAACTGGTCTGTAATTCCCCGTTTTCTCTCTCGCTCCTTTCTTGAAAAGTGGGATAATATTAGCTATCCTCCAATCCACAGGAACTGATCCTGAATCTATTGAACATTGGAAAATGATCACCAATGCGTCCACTATTTCTAGAGTCACCTCCCTGAGGACCCTGGGATGCAGACCATCAGGCCCAGGGGATTTATCATCCTTCAGTCCCATTAGCCTACCAAATAAATTTTCATTAGGCGTGAAATAGTATTTCAGTTCCTCGACCCCCTTAGATCCTCTGTCCTCCAGTACATCTAGGAGATTGTTTGTGTCTTCCTTAGTGAAGACAGATCCGAAGTACCTATTCAACTCTTCTGCCATTTCCTTGTTGCCCATAATAATTTCACCCGTGTCTGCCTTCAAGGGACCCACATTTGACTTTGCTACTCTTTTCCCTTAACATATCTAAAGAAACTTTTACTGTCCTTCTTTATATTCCTGGCCAGCTTCCCTTCATACTTCATCTTTTCAGCCCGTATTGCCCATTTTGTTTCCTTCTGTTGGCCGATGAAAGTTTCCCAATCCTCTGGCTTACAGCTACTCTTTGCTGTGTTATACATCTTTTCTTTTAGTTTTATTCTATCCATAACTTCTCTTGTCAGCCATGGTTGCCTCCAACTCCCCTTGGAATCTTTCTTCTAAGGGGAGTAGGAGGCAACCGTGGCTGACAAGACAAGATAACCCAACTACGTTTTAGTTTGGAAGTGGAAAGAACTAATAGAAATTAATTGCAATGTGTAAAAAGAGTTGAGATACCGTCTCGTATAATTTTGCTGCATGTCATTGTGGGATATATCATGTTGTTCAAGAGGGAACTGCAGATGCTGGAAGATGGAAGGTACACAAAATTGCTGGAGAAACTCAGCGGGTGCAGCAGAATCTATGGAGCGAAGGAAATAGGCGACGTTTCGGGCTGAAACCCTTCTTTAGACTGATGGGGAGTGGGGTGGGGGAGAAGGAAGGAAAAGGGGAGGAGGAGGAGCCCGAGGGCGGGCGGATAGGAGGGTGGGAGGAGACAGCTAGAGGGTTAAGGAAGGGGAGGAGACAGCAAGGGCTAGCAAAATTGGGAGAAGTCAATGTTAATGCCATCCGGACGCAAGGTCCCCAGGCGGAATATGAGGTGCTGTTCCTCCAATTTCCGCTGTTGCTCACTCTGGCAATGGAGGAGACCCAGGACAGAGGTCGGATTGGGAATGGGTGGGGGAGTTGAAGTGCTGAAGTGCATCTCCCTGAGGAGAAGTGGAGGAGATGCACTTCAGCACTTCAACTCCCTTGAAGCAGAAATAATATGTGAATGCTTCATTGAGCATATTTCCGACTGGTCCACGCACTTCGTCCGAGCACATTATCGTACGCGTCATGCAAACCGTCTTAAATGACCACCTAAAATGTCATTTGGCAACCTAAAAAGCTGCCAAGGTTGCCCAGTTGGCAACAGGGGAAAAAAGTTAAGTGAGAGCCCTGCAGAGTACTGGTGAGAATTCTAATTCTAATTTTAGAATTCTCTACAGCTATGTGGTGGCATTGATCAGTATTTTCACTTGGGAATAAGATGCAAACTTTCATTGGATTGATTAAGCAAAGATCACACAGTGGTGGATAAGAGTTCCAATGCTCAGGAATAGCTACTTCCCCTATGATATCAGGCTTCTGAACGGTCCTTCCATAAGCCAGACTACTATTTGATTCACCTCTACCCCATTGAGGACATTGGACTTTGTCTAAGGAACTGATGTACTACAATGCTGAGAACTATATTCTGTTCTCTGTATCTTCCCCTTTGCTCTATCTATTGCGCTTGAGTTTGAACTGTATGGTACATTTGATCTATTTGGATAGCATGCAAACCATAATTTTTCACTGTACCTCGGTACACATGCCAATAATAAACATAAACCTAATTCAGGACCAAAGGAATTTCTACTCTTCAATTTCTTTCAAGCCCAGTTCACATTTTCCCATGTTCATTTTCAATTTCCCTCTCTCCTGCTGATCCCCATTTTTCCACTTTTCCCAATATTATTAATTGAATGGTACTTAGACAACCTTATAAAATACTTACTCAGCATGGAATGTTCTCAGAGGGAACTGCAGATGCTCGTTTAAACCGAACAGAAAGATTTTACTCAGAATTAGCTTGCTCTTCACTGGGAGCTGATTGCTATGTTGCATGAGCCGAGAAAACACACACCTTCATCGACACAACACATGCTTTACAGGTATGCAGAAAGGAACTGCAGATGCTGGTTTAGAATGAAGATAGGCACAAAGTGCCAGTGTAACTCAGCGGGTCAGGCAGCATCTCTGGAGAAAAAGGATGGATGACGTTTCAAGTCTGAAGAAGGGTTCCAACCCGAAACATCACCCATCCTTTTTCTCCAGAGATACTGCCTGCCCCGTTGAGTTACTTCAGCACTTAGTGTCTATCTTCCACATGTATTACAGGATTTGGTTGTTGATGTTGTCACAGTTTGAGCGACGTTGTTAGCAATCATGCATTTTGGGCCTACCACAAGACTGGACTGACAACTTTATGTGTGCAGGACAGCAGTAGTCAGTTCAGTCCAGTCCAGGGAGAATTCCATTGTCCTTTTTAGCTGCTCCTGACCACAGCCTCTTGTGGTGAGATACCGCATAAGCCCCTCTAGGGAAGAAGCTCTACATGGTTATTTACAGATGGTGAAAAAAGACAGTATTTCATCAACATGGGTTCGGCCACAGTGTTTGTATGCGAGGTGACGGGGAAAGGAGGGGTGTGGTGCTGAGTGGAAGAGATGGGGCAGTGCGATGGTAGCAGCCCAAGTAAGCTGAAGTAGAAGATACAATGGTAAGGTCAGGGATGTAGTGAGATTCAATTTGTTTTATAATTTGATGTGACATTCTTTAAAATAATCTTTAAAATAATTCAAGCAGCATAAATCAAGTGATTGGTGTTAATGGAACAAATATGAGATATCTTGAGATATTGTTCAATATATTCTGCAGTAATCTCTCCCAGGAATTCTCATTATTCTCTTACTTATATAATCATATAACCTTTTAACAATTACAGCACGGAAACAGGCCATCTCGGCCTTTCTAGTCTTTGCCGAACACTTACTCTCACCTAGTCCCATCTACCTGCACTCAGACCATAACCCTCCATTCGTTTCCCATCCATATACCTATCCAATTTATTTTTAAATGATAAAATCGAACCTGCCTTCACCACTTCCACTCGAAGCTCATTTCACACAGCTACCACTCTCTGAGTAAAGAAGTTCCCCCTCATGTTACCCCTAAACCTTTGTCCCTTAATTCTCAAATCATGTCCCCTTGTTTGAATCTTCCCTACTCTGTGGGAAAAGCTTATCCACGTCAACTCTGTCTATCCCTCTCATATTTTTATATATCTCTATCAAGTCCCCCCCTTAACCTTCTGCGCTGCAAAGAATAAAGACCTATCTTGTTTAACCTTTTTCTGCAACTTAGGTGCTGAAACCCAAGCAACATTCTAGTCAATCTCCTCTGTACTCTCTCTATTTTGTTGACATCTTTCCTATAATTTGGCAACCAGAATTGTACACCGTATTCCGGAATTGGCCTCACCAATGCCTTGTACAATTTTAACATTACATCCCGACTTCTATACTCAATGATCTGATTTATAAAGGCCAGCACACCAAAAGTTTTCTTTACCACCCTGTCTACATGAGATTCCACCTTCAGGGAACTGTGCACAGTTATTCCTAGATCCCTCTGTTCAACTGCATTACTCAATTCACTACCATTTACCATGTACGTCCTATTTTTACTCTTAGTTTACTCTTAGAACCCTTTTTAAACAATGGAACAACATGGAACAACTTGTTCCTCAAAGCCATGGATGACACCATTGAATCACCGAGAGACAGTAGTTCAAGCACCTTTCCATTCCTCTTCAGTTGTTTGTTTATTTATTAGTCTGTCAAATGGCATGAAGTAATTTGTGTTATTCAAGCACATTCCATCTTTCAGATATTACAGCTGAGAATTGGTAAAAAGCTGTGTTTGGATCGTAATGGTGGACTTCCCGAATTTTTGCCCCACACGTCACATATCCGAGAGGATCAATCCTGGAAAGTTCAACCAGTCCCACAGAGGTTGCAGAACAGGCATGTAGACCTTGGGGATGTGTCTCCAGCCAACACTGAACATTTCATCACAGCCTTGAGTTCTACTGCACAGGGCATTCAGGTAAGATCACCTGCTGTTAGATGTGTACTTTAAAAGATTTGTAAGCAGAACAGCAACTTGACAAATATCAGATCTCTTAAGTTATAGATGAGAGCTCTATTGTGGGCAAATGGGGTTAGCATAGATGGGGTATTTTGGTCGGCATGGATGTGTTGGGCCAATAGGTCTGTTTCTGATTATGACTCAATGCCTGAACTTGGGTGAGTGAGGATGAGAAGATGCACTCAACTGCCAACCGCAGTTTTGTACTCAAGACCAGCGACGGACAATCCAGCCGACTGCGACGCCTAAGAAACGGAGTCCCTCAAGGCTCGGTACTGGCCCCCATGCTCGTCAATCTCTATATCAGCGATCTGCCACACACGACCTTGCGCCAGTATGGATACGCAGATGACCTGGCCCTACTGCATTTGGACAAGAGTTGGTAAAACGTGGCGGATGTGCTCTCGGCGGATATGGAATTTGTCGCAGGCTACCTTAAAACCTGGAGTCTAAAACTGAGTGTGGCAAAAATCACCACAACAGCCTTTCACCTGAACAACAAGGAAGCTCAACGCCAGCTAACCATCATCCTCAATGGGTCACCCCTACCCTATTACCCATTTCCTACATACCTTGGGGTGAAACTAGATCAGCAGCTGATCCACACCTTGAAACTCTCCGTGCTAAAGTCTCGGTGTGGAACAATCTCCTGCGTTGCTTGGCTGGATCGGCATGGGGAGCCAGGCCATCTAGTCTAGTCAAGTCAAGTCAAGTCAAGTTTATTTGTCACATACACATACGAGATGTGCAGTGAAATGAAAGTGGCAATGCTCGCGGACTTTTGTGCAAAAGACAAACAACAAAACAACCAAACAAATTATAAACACAATCATAACACACATATTCTTTTACATAACTTCTACTCTCCGAACCAGTGCTCTTGCACTCGTGTACAGCGCCGCTGAGTATGCCACCCCAGCATGGTGAACAACGCTCATACTAGGCTCCATCCTCAACGACACCATGCGGATCATCACCGGCTGCCGATGTCCTATTCCAATGGATCTTCTACCAGTGCCCGCAGGTATCACACCCACCAAGCTTCGCAGAGAGTACTTCACTCACAGACTGGTGTGCAAGGCCCCATCGGACGCCAAACATCCTCTGCACCTCCTCGCCCAGGACTCGCAGCAACTCGTCGCCCCTTCTCCCATCACGCAGCACCCCTATGTGGCTCCAGTTTCAACACACTTTGAGCATGGAGAACCAGTTGGGAACAGACTTCACAACCTCCTCAATTCACTGTTGCACCAAACACCACAGCCCCACTCGACTCGGACCTGCCCCGCAAAGAGTGGGTCGCTCTGAACCAGCTCCGTGCAGGGGTCGGCTGGTTCATCCGCAGACCAGCAATCAGCGCAGCACGTCATTTTCGACTGAGCTGTCCTGGTGGAGGGGTAGACCTCACGGCCCTCGACAACAGTACATTGAACTGGCTACAGCGCCTGGAGGGCGTCACATAACCTCTGCTGCCTCAAACGCAAGAAGAAGAAGAAGATACACCTTTCAGTTTGAATAATTTGATATTTTATTTGACATTTTTAACATTAGAAATGAAAGAATAAGCCTTTGGAGGAGCTTCTTCCACCAATTCTGTTGTGCTGTTTTCTAAAACATTAATTGTCTACTATTAATCTTGTTCGTTATTAGAATATTTCTTCAACATAATATCATACGTATTTAGATGAGTTGGTGTGGTCCAAATGCATGCCGTTAACATTTGTAGCCTAACTTTGCATAAAATGTATTAAGGCAAACTTTAATTAATGCAAATAACATTGGCATAACACTTCACCTGTCCTGCAATGCAAATAGACTTCCTCTATAAATCCTTCATTGCAATATTCTGGTGACAGACAGGTTATGAGGGTTGATTTCAAAGTGCACTTTTACTTACTCAGTTCCTCGAAAATCTTCCAATTAGTTAAGCAATCAGTTCAAATCCTAATACCCCCCGTTTCAACATCAACAACATCAATTTAATCAAATTCTTTATTCAGGTTTTGGAATTTCAAAACTTTAACCAAGATGAAAATGTAAGTTGAAAATGGTCATTTGCACTTTAGCAAGGCTTTTGATAAGGTTCCACAGGTTAGGCTGCTCTGCAAGGTTAGATCACAATTTAGAATAGAATGTACAAGGCAAGATTAATTTTTTGCGTCATTTGCGCGTCACACAGATGGCGCACGAAGATTTTGCACATCCCAAAATCCTGGGGCGCTGCATGCGACCGCGCGTCACTGTCTATGTCACCCCGCACCATGCGCGTGTAATGCGCACCATGCGCGCATCACGTGCGTCGTGACTCGTAAATTATGTTGCGTAAATTATGCGCAAATGATGCCCAAGTGGGACAGGCCCTTAACTTTGCAGATTACACCAAAATAGGTGGCATAATAGACAGTGAAGATGATTATCAGGGATTACACCAGCTGTGCGCGGATGAGGAATGGCTATTATGTGGGAGTTGTTGCAATTTGGGAAGCCAAGGACCTTTGCATGTGAATGGTAGGGCTCTGGGGAGTGTTATGGAGCAGCGGAATCTAGGAATACCAATATATAGTTCTCTGAAAGTGGTATCGCAGGTAGATCTGGTAGTTCACAAGTTCTAGGAACAGAATTAGGCCCATCAAGTCTACTCCGCCATTCAATCACGGCTGATCTATCTTTCCCTCTCAATCCCATTCTCCTGCCTTCTCCCCATAACCCCCGACACCCTTTCTAATCAAGAATCTTTCAATTTCCACCAAAATATCCATTAACTTGACTTCCACAGCTGTCTTTGGCAACAAATTTCACAGACTCACCACAATCTGACTAAAGAAAGTCCTCCTTATCTCATTTCTAAAGGTACGTCCTTTTATTCGGAGGCTATGGCCTCTGGTCCTAGACACTCCCACTAATGGAAAAATCCTCTCCACATTCACTCTATCCAGGCCTTTCACTATTCGGTAAGTTTCAATGAGGTTCCTCCTCATCCTTCTAAGCTCCAGCGAGTACAGGCCCAGTGCCATCAAACACTTATCATGTTAACCCAATCATTCCTGGGATCATTCTTGTAAACCTTCTCTGGACCCTCACCAATGTCAGCACATCCTCCCACAGATATGTGCCCAAAACTGCTCACAATGCTCCAAATGTGGTCTGACCAGTGCCTTTCAAAGCCTTGGTATTATATAACCATATAACAATTACAGCACGGAAACAGGCCATCTCAGCCCTACAAGTCCATGCCGAACAACTTTTTTCCCTTAGTCCCACCTGCCTGCACTCATACCATAACCCTCCATTCCCTTCTCATCCATATGCCTATCCAATTCCATATATCTAAGTTTTTGTATTCTAACCCCACTCGAAATAAATGCTAATGTTGCATTTGGCTTCTTTGCTAAACTGTGCCAGCATTCCCAAGTCCCTTTGCACCTCAAATTTCTGAATTCTCTCCCCATTTAGAAAATCGTCTAGTTTTATTCCTACTGCCAAAATGCATGGCTCCATTGCTATGCTGTATTTCATCTGCCACTTCTCAAACTTTAATCTCTCAATCTGTCCAAGTCTTTCTGCAGAGTCCCTGCTTTCTCTACACTACCTGCCCCTCCACCTATCTTTGTATCATCTGCAAACTTGGCCACAGATCCCCTCATCCAAATTATTGATAAACATTGCAAAGAGCTGCGGACCCAACACCAACCCATCTGGACCACCGCTAGTCACTGGCAGCCAACAAGAAAAGGCCCCACTCTTTGCCTTATGCCATTCAACCAACATGCTAGTATCTTCCCTTTGATACCATGGGCTCTCATCTTCTTTAGCAGCCTCACGTGCGGCACCTTATCAAAGGCATTCTGAAAAAAATAAAATAGTGAACAAGGCTTTTGGCATGCTGGCCTTTATCATTCAGGGAATTGAGTATAGAGGTAGAAATGTTTTGTTAGAGTTGTACAAGACATTGGCGAGGCTGCACTTGAAGTATTCTTTTCAGCTTTGATCACCCTTATAGGAAGCTGTAAATAGTGCAGAGAAAAATTACAAGGATGTTGCCAGGATTTGTGGAACTGAAACACCGGGAGAGGTTGACCAGGCTAGATCTTTATTCTTTGGGGCGCAGGGGGTTGAGGGGTGATCTTAGCGACATGTATAAAATCATGGAGGAATAGATAAGATGAATACACAATCATGTTCCCAGGAATGGGGAATTAAGAACTAGAGATCATAGCTTTAAGATGAGGGTGTAAAGATTTAATAAGAACCTGAGGGGCAGCCTTTCATTCAGAGGGCGGTGGGTGTATGGAACATGCTGCCAGAAGTAGTTAGGGCAGGTACAATAACAACATTTAAATGACATTTGGACAGGTACATGGATTGGAAAGGTTTGTAGGGATGTGGACCAGTCCCAGGTAAATGAAGAAGGGTCTCAACCCGAACCGTCACACATTCCTACTCTCCAGAGATGCTGCCTGTTCCGCTGAGTTACTCCAGCATTTTGTGTGTATCCAGGCAATCGGACTGGCTTAGATGGGACAAGTATGACTCTATTACTCAATTGCTTGATTGATTGACTTTCTTTCTGATAGTTACTCTTACAGTAGTTCGGCAAGCAACAAGGTATCTCCTTCAGAGATATTTTACCAGTTTTTTTTCCACAATGGTTTCGTTATGTGTCTTTTTCTCTGCAGTTCCCCAAACCTTCTCAGTTGCATTGGTTCTCTGGCTCCAATATCCGTAGCTTTACTTTATCTGCCAACTATCCTCCACGTTCACCATTGACTCATTCTGAATCAATGCAGACCATGGGAGCCATCACATTTTGTAACTTAGATTGCCGCTGGCACTTCATTTCCCAGTGTAGATCTTTAGCGAATAAAAATCTAGTCATCCCACTATACAAAGATGGAGACAGAAATCCATTTACAAATTACAGGCCGGTGTCGTTACTCTCTCAGTTCTCAAAAATATTAGAAAAACTGTATGTAAGCAGATTAGATAACTTTATCGAGAAGCACGAATTGCTAGTTGATAGTCAATATGGATTCAGGTCAAACAGATCGACATCCATGGCATTAATGGAGTTAATTGAAGACATCACCAGTTCTATAGATAACAAGAAATATGCAGTGGGTGTATTTATAGATTTGAAAAAAGCATTCGATACAATTGATCATCATTTGCTAATCAAAAAACTGGAAAAGTATGGAATCAGAGGGGTTGTACTAGAGTGGATGAGAAGCTACATAAGTAAAAGACATCAGTTTGTGCAAATAGGGGACTGCAAATCAACATGGTTAGAAATAACTTATGGAGTCCCACAGGGGTCGGTTTTGGGCCCCAAATTATTTATTTTGTATATTAATGATATACGTAGGGTGTCAAACCTCTTGAAATTTGTGTTATTTGCAGATGACACTAATATTTTCTGTGATGGGGACAATTTGCAGCAGCTTTTGGAGGTGGTCACAGCAGAAATGAGTAAACTAAAAACATGGTTTGATTTGAATAAATTATCATTAAATTTAAACAAAACCAAACTTATGCTGTTTGGAAAACGCAAAATAAATACACAAGTAAAAGTATTGATAAATAATGTTGAAATAGAAAGAGTGTATGAAAATACATTTCTGGGTGTGATTCTTGATTACAAATTCTGCTGGAAACCCCATATAAAACATGTGAGAGCAAAAGTAGCACGGAGTATTGGAGTGATGGGGAAAGCAAGGCATGTTTTGAATGAGAGAGCACTGTATATTCTGTACAGCTCACTTGTGTTACCGTATTTAAATTACTGTGTGGAAGTGTGGGGCAACACCTACAAAACCACCTTACAATCACTAAGCACGCTACAAAAAAGAGCTATTCGTATAGCAAACAATGTAGGATATCATGAACACACCAATATACTGTATTTAAAATTACACACCTTAAAGATTAAAGATCTGGTAGAATTTAAGACTGCACAAATAATTTATAAAGCAAAAAATAAACTGCTACCTGTAAACATACAAAAACTGTTCAGACAGATAGGGGGGTTATAACTTTAGAGGGAAACTAAACTTGAAACAGCATTATGCTCGGACCAATTTAAAAAGTATGTGTATTTCCATTTGTTGGGTGGTTTTGTGGAATGGTCTTGACGAAACGATTAAACAAAGTTTGAATATAATGCAATTAAAAAAAATGTACAAAAGATATATCTTTGAAAAGTACAGTAATGAGGAAGGAAAATGTAAATCTCACAGATGTTAATGGTGCTTGTTCTTTATGTTCTTTTCTTTTTTTGTTCTTTTTTTCTTAATAGCTTGATTGGAGTAGATTTATTTTAATTGTCTGTTTAGTTTATTTTATTGAATTTTGCATTTGTTAACGGTGAAGAATGGGGGTAGGACTTGACAAGCATAGGCTTCTTCCTATCCCTTTTCGAACGAGCCTAATGTGTATTATGTTGAAATCGGCTTTTGATTTTTTAATTTATGTATGTACATATATGTTATGTATATTTATATGTGTGTATGTATGTATATGTGTGTATGTATTTATGTATATGTATATATATATGTATATATATAATTTTCCTTTTATTTATTCATTTTCATCTTTTCTTTTCTTCTTTTTTTAATCGTTCGAAATAAAGATTTCATTCATTCATCTAATGATCTCAGTGACGGGGTTTGCACCATTGCTGATGTGTGTTTGATACAAATACATCGATAGATGCTCCTGAACACATCATCAGTGATGTAACCTAGGGTCATTGGGTGTTTCGGGTCTTCCAACATCAGACACCCTCACCCAGGCGACCCAGCCGTGGTTGATCAGACCATGACTTGTGTTCAGGTGGCATTCGCTCCTCCCCATGGACCTCCTCTCCTGATCCAGAGCCATCTTGATGCCTTTTAACCATATAACCATATAACAATTACAGCACGGAAACAGGCCATCTCGCCCCTACAAGTCCGTGCCGAACAAATTTTTTTTCCCCTTAGTCCCACCTGCCTGCACTCATACCATAACCCTCCATTCCCTTCTCATCCATATGCCTATCCAATTTATTTTTAAATGATACCAACGAACCTGCCTCCACCACTTCCACTGAAAGCTCATTCCACACCGCTACCACTCTCTGAGTAAAGAAGTTCCCCCTCATATTACCCCTAAACTTCAGTCCCTTAATTCTGAAGTCATGTCCTCTTGTTTGAATCTTCCCTATTCTCAAAGGGAAAAGCTTGTCCACATCAACTCTGTCTATCCCTCTCATCATTTTAAAGACCTCTATCAGGTCCCCCCTTAACCTTCTGTGCTCCAGAGAATAAAGACCTAACTTATTCAACCTATCTCTGTAACTTAGTTGTTGAAACCCAGGCAATACTCTCTAGAATTTAGAAGATTGAGAGGGGATCTTATAGAAACTTACAAAATTCTTAAGGGGTTGGACAGGCTAGATGCAGGAAGATTGTTCCCGATGTTAGGGAAGTCCAGGACAAGGGGTCACAGCTTAAGGATAAAGGGGAAATCCTTTAAAACCGAGATGAGAAGAACTTTTTTCACGCAGAGAGTGGTGAATCTCTGGAACTCTCTGCCACAGAGGGTAGCTGAGGCCACTTCATTGGCTATATTTAAGAGGGAGTTAGATGTGGCCCTTGTGGCTAAGGGGATCAGGGGGTATGGAGAGAAGGCAGGTACGGGATACTGAGTTGGATGATCAGCCATGATCATATTGAATGGCGGTGCAGGCTCGAAGGGCCGAATGGCCTACTCCTGCACCTAATTTCTATGTTTCTAACATTCTAGTAAATCTCCTCTGTACTCTCTCTATTTTGTTGACATCCTTCCTATAATTGGGCGACCAAAATTGTACATCATACTCCAGATTTGGTCTCACCAATGCCTTGTACAATTTTAACATTACATCCCAGCTTCTATACTCAATGCTCTGATTTATAAAGGCTAGCATACCAAAAGCTTTCTTTACCACCCTATCTATATGAGATTCCACCTTCAAGGAACTATGCACGGTTTCCGCTGCCTCTGTGGTGTTCTTGATGGCCTTTCTCCTCGCCACTCCATTGATGCCCAGTGCATTCAAGGCTTTGTAGAGCGATTGCGCTGCAAAACCTCTGCAGCCAACCTCGATGGGCATACACCTTGCCTTCCAGCCCTGCTTACGGCAGTCTATGACCAGTTCTTCATACTTGGCCATCTTCCTCTCGTGGGCCTCCTCCAGACGGTCCTCCCACGGCACTGTCAGTTCCAACAAGACGATGTTTTTGGTCGCCTCTGAGACCAGGAGGATATCTGGCCTCAGGGTGGTCGTGGCAATGTGCTGTGGAAACTTCAGCTGTTTCACCAGGTCTAGGGAAAGCTGCCAGTCCTGCGCAATCGCCAGGATTCCTGACTGATTCCTGGCTGCTGTGGTTAATGGCAGCTGCACTCCGGCCTTCACGAAGGTGATCATCTGGGTGGTGGGGCGTTCTCGTCTGCAGCTGCTGATTCCCGTGCTGATGGCTTCTGCAATGGGTTTGAGAACCTGGTCGTGACACCATGTGTACCGGCCCTGCACAAGAGACTTTGGGCAACAGCTCAGGATGTGTTCCAACGTCCCCTTGCCTGAGCATTGCGGGCAATCTGGAGATTCCGCTTTGCCCCAGATGAAGAGGTTCGATGGGCTGGGCAGGACATCATACACTGCCTGGACCAGGAACTTGATGCGCTGTGGTTCAGCCTGCCAGAGCTCAGTCCATGTGACTTTTCGGTCCATGGCCTGCTCCCACCTTGTCCAGGCTCCCTGCTGCCTCAATCCAACTGCTCTGGTAGACCTCTCCTCCTCCACCACTGCCCTCACTTCCTCCTGGACCAGCCTGCGCCTCTCCTTCCCCTTGGCCTTGTCAAACTGGGGAGATGGGAAGATTCCCAGGCCTGCTCTTCCCCGAGTCACTGCTCCCACCAGGACTCTGTGGCGTATCCGGGACTCTGCTTGCAGCACGGCTTCGCCGGCTCTCCACTTCCTCCCAGTTTTCACCTCCACCCCTACTTGAGCCACCTTGGGGTCACTAGAGTCCCTGTACATCATCACCTCTCTGGCCCTAGTCACCTTGAACTCCTCCTCCAGGGACTTCAGTGACAGCTGGAGCTTGGTGTTATTTCCGTAAAGGGTGATGCTGTTAAGGCTCATAGGCAGTCCCAGCCACCTTCTGAGAAAGCTGCTGACTTTCCTCTCCAATCTCTCTACGATGGATATTGGGACTTCGTAGACAAGCAGTGGCCAGAGTATCCTTGGCAGGATACCATGCTGGTAAATCCATGCCTTGAACTTGCCAGGAAGCCCCAACCGATCCACTGCTCTCAACCAGCTCTCCAGCTCCTGACAGGTTGCCTGGACAAATGCTGTATCTTTCAGGCTGCTGTTAAACACCTAGCCAAGACTCTTCACTGGCTTTTCGGAGACAGTTGGGATTGGTGACCCTTCGATGCTGAAACGCAACCTGTCCATGACTTTGCCCTTCTTCAGCACCAGTGACCTTGATTTTCCTGGCTTAAACCTCATCCTTGCCCATCCAATCAGTTTCTCCAACCCCTGCAGGATCCACCTGCTTCCTGGCACTGACTCAGTGGTGTCAGTCAGGTCGTCCATGAAGGCTCTGATTGGTGGTTGGCGTATTCCTGACTTGGTCCGAGGGCCCCGGCACTCTGGCTCAGCAGACTTGACGATCATGTTCATCGCCAAGGCAAAAAGGATCACAGAGATGGTACAGCCTGTGATGATCCCAACCTCTAGTCTGTGCCACTCTGATGTTACTGGCCCTGATGAGACTCTCATGTTGAACTGGTTGTAATAGTCCAGGATGAGCTCTGCCACTTGGCCCGGCACATGATGCTTGGCCATGTTAGCATCCAGCAATAGTAATGCCATCAGCAGGCTAGGCAGCTAATTGAAGAATTATTTCTGAGCACAAACCCAGAAGTAAAAAACACATCTTGAGAAATTAGCCAAGAAAATTAGCATTTATCTAAGACCAAAGAAGAAGTTGAATTATCACAAAAAACTACTGTAAAAGAATAGTATTTTTCATTGAATTTCAAAATATTTACAGCAAAACTCTGATAATCTGGCACATTTGGGACTTAGGTGCCAGATGTGCAATTTTTCCAGAGCAAGGTTTCAAGGTCAGTTTATTGTCAAATGTATCTCCCGCGGCTTAGAGCGCCCGCCGGTCTCCAGGAAAGGCCGCCAATTCCACAATGTTAGGCCGCAGTGGGAACGGAGATATGATACGGAAAGAAATCTCATCTACATCGAGGTAAGAGATTGAAAAAAAGTTTCTCCCATCGTCCACCACCCATCCACATAAAACAAACCAAGGAACACTCAAACATACTTTTAACACATACCAAAAAAGAAGAAAGGACAGACAGCCTGTTTGCGAGGCAGCCACTGCTGGTGGCACCACCCGCATTGAAAGGCAACAAGACACGCAGCCAAATAAAAGTTAACATAAACAAAAGTTCTCAGTTACACATCGTGCATTAAAAATGACAAAACCTAGCCCTTTTTTTCAGTTTACCATTGTCTTCAGCATATGAATGCTGAGATCAATTATAACCATATAACAATTACAGCACGGAAACAGGCCATCTCGGCCCTACAAGTCCATGCCGAACAAATTTTTTTCCCCTTAGTCCCACCTGCCTGCACTCGTACCATAACCCTCCATTCCCTTCTCATCCATATGCCTATCCAATTTATTTTTAAATGATACCAATGAACCTGCCTCCACCACTTCCACTGGGAGCTCATTCCACACCGCCACCACTCTCTGCGTAAAGAAGTTCCCCCTCATATTACCCCTAAACTTCTGTCCCTTAATTCTGAAGTCATGTCCTCTTGTTTGAATCTTCCCTATTCTCAAAGGGAAAAGCTTGTCCACATCAACTCTGTCTATCCCTCTCATCATTTTAAAGACCTCTATCAGGTCCCCCCTTAACCTTCTGCGCTCCAGAGAATAAAGACCTAACTTATTCAACCTATCTCTGTAACTTAGTTGTTGAAACCCAGGCAACATTCTAGTAAATCTCCTCTGTACTCTCTCTATTTTGTTGACATCCTTCCTATAATTTGGCGACCAAAATTGTACACCATACTCCAGATTTGGTCTCACCAATGCCTTGTACAATTTTAACATTACATCCCAGCTTCTATACTCAATGCTCTGATTTATAAAGGCTAGCATACCAAAAGCTTTCTTTACCACCCTATCTATATGAGATTCAATTATAAAACTTGTATTCGAGTTATAGAGTCAAACTACACTGAAACAGGTCCTTTGGCCCAGTGCGTCTGTGGGGACCATCAAGATCCCATTTAGACTAATCGTACACCAACCTATTTTATTATTCCATATTCCCCTCAACTCCTTACAGATCCTACTACTCACCTACACAATAGAGGTGATTTACTGTGGCCAACCTTTAACCCCGGTGTCTTTGAGATATGCGAGGAGAGCTGATCATCTGGAGAAAACCCACATTGAGAATGACATTTGAAGTCCACACTGACATCACTGCTTTTCAGGATTGAACCTGACTTCGCTGAAACTGAATTCGCTGGAGATCGATATGGAGGCGACTGCTGCAAAGAGTCATCACGGCCAGCTTGGACTGTGAAAATGGCACCAAACCTGGCGACACTTGCATATGGACCCAACCGCTGTTTTGATGCATTTGGTACTTAATCAGGAACTGTCCTTATGTTCAGCAATAATGTTACTGACCTGGATGCAAAACATGAATCTCATTGTACCTGGTACACAAGATAATAAAAAGAACCATTGAAACTAAATTGCTGGACCAGTGAGCCTGAGTGTCTAACTGCTGTGCCAATGAGCTGCCCAAATTATTTTGGCGAAGGTAAGTTAACTCAGTACAGATCAGAAACACAATTATGTGTTACTTACTGATATCAGGTGGTATCTTGCCTTACTAGGCTGTTGGAGTGCACTAAAAGACAGCTGAAAGAGAAATATGATTTACCATTTATTTCATAATCCTACATGTTATCAAAGGAAGGTGTGAGCATAATGAATCCCAAAAGACTTGAATCCCTCTGGGATCAGGTTTGACACTTTATAACAGTCTTTCTGTTAACCTCTCACTGCTGTAGTGTCTCTAGTTTAGTTTCAGTATATAGAAGAAAAAATATGATAGTTCCCCCGTCCTTACTCTTGTCACATAATCAACAATTTCCCACTATAAATGAAGAATATCAGAGTGACTGTCTTTATGGATATAAGGTTGATCCTTGTACCTTGCTAATGATAAATAGAACTTTGAAAGCTTTGATAAGTGTATAATTATTAACCACATTGTCCCCCTGGAGTAACTCCAACGAGAATCCGGATCATTTTGATAAGTTTGTATAAGTAGACCCGATTCTTGAATGAATGCATAAGAGGGATAATGTACAAGCGGTACCAATGAAAATGTACCTCTGCTTTTGCATTCTACGGTCTGCAACTGTATGTTTAAATAATAGATCCATTTTGACATCTGTTTCCAGACTGACTTTGACGATGGTCATTGTCCAACTTATTTGAATCAAATCCAAGGACTTTTCAATGTTTACAAAGCAGTCCATAGCCAGTTTCCAGGTAAGAATGCAGACTCTGTTTAGTTCTTGGGCAACTAACATCATTGCTAAGCAAATTAAATTTTAGGATCCAAGGTAGGCATTTTCACTTTTTTTCTGGTGATTGTTGTTGTGTAAGCCAGGCTTCTCAGGGCTCCCATTAAAAATACTCCTTGAGAATGCATTTGGCTGGTTGGTAGAAAGAATAAAGCTAATGATAGGGCCTTTCTCACTCTAGGGTGCTGAAGAACTGAAACACACTGCCTGACAGGGATGCAATGCCAGAAACAGTCACTACCTTTACAAAATACTCAGAGGACTGCTTGAAGCGCTCAATATTGAACAAACCACAGCCCAAGAACTGGGAAAAGAGTTGAGGTCAGCTAGACCTTCTTAAGCAAGCGCATTGGATAAATGGTGCCAGAGTTATAAAGTGCTATTAGGTGAAGCAGAGTTTGTGCTACACATAAGCATAAAACTGGAGCAGGAGTAGCCAATTGGTCTCTTGCTGTTTCATTGAGATTATGGTTGATCCAAACTTGCCCTGGACACCACTTTCCTGCACTCTCCCCATCCCCCTTGACTCCCTTGTAGTTTAAATATCTGTCAGTCTGCACGTCAAATATTTTCCAAGACTCAACTCCCACATGTTCCTGGAGAAGAGAAATTCAAAGATTCTACATCCTTTGGCCTTCTCCTGCTTTTGTTCCTTGTGTACAGGTAAAATAGTACTTGTCAAGCTAGCTCATCTGACTGCTTAATCCATAACTTATCTGAAGAAAAAAGTGAAAAATCTGCAAACCAAAATATATTGAAATAACACATCGTAACTTTATTTTAGATATGGCCATTTCCTATTAGCCTAAAATAATGTCACATTTGTACACTGCTTCCAAAATTCCATTTAATGAAGCCAATGGAATTGAATTTCTGGAACAAAGTACAGTATGTACATGAGACCTATAGTGTGTATTTAGTAGCTGAAACCTAGTGTGGATTGTCAGCGAATTTATTCATGAATGATAGTAAGTATGCAGATGATACTAAGATAGGTGGGGTTGTGGATAATGAAGTAGATTTTCAAAGTCTACAGAGAGATTTATGCCAGTGGGAAGAGTGGGCTGAAAGATGGCAGATGGAGTTTAATGCTGATAAGTGTGAGGTGCTACATCTTGGCAGGACAAATCAAAATAGGATGTACATGGTAAATGGTAGGGAATTGAAGAATGCAGGTGAACAGAGGGATCTGGGAATAACCATGCATAGTTCCTTGAAGGTGGAATCTCATATAGATAGGGTGGTAAAGAAAGCTTTTGGTGTGCTGGCCTTTATAAATCAGAGCATTGAGTATAGAAGTTGGGATGTAATGTTAAAATTGTACAAGGCCAATTCTGGAGTATGGTGTACAATTTTGGTCACCTAATTATAGGAAGGATGTCAACAAAATAGAGAGAGTACAGAGGAGATTTTACTAGAATGTTGCCTGGGTTTCAGCAACTAAGTTAAAGAGGAAGGTTGAACAATTTATGGCTTTATTCTTTAGAGCGCAGAAGGTTAAGGGGGGACGATAGAGGTCTTTAAAATGATGAGAGGGATAGACAGAGTTGACGTGGATAAGCTTTTCCCACAGAGAGTAGGGAAGATTCAAACAAGGCGACATGACTTGAGAATTAAGGGACGGAAGTGTAGGGGTAACATGAGGGGGAACGTCTTTACTCAGAGAGTGGTGGCTGTGTGGAATGAGCTTCCAGTGAAGGTGGTGGAGGCAGGTTCGTTTTTATCATTTAAAAATAAATTGGATAGTTATATGGACGGGAAAGGAATGGAGGGTTATGGTCTGAGTGCAGGTATATGGGACTAGACGAGAATACGTGTTCGGCACGGACTAGAAGGGTCGAGATGGCCTGTTTCCGTGCTGTAATTGTTATATGGTTATATGATTATATGGATAGACTTATTTAAGATCACTTCGAGGTAAAATGATGAGGACATCTAAAATTCATAGTGGTCCCAACTATTAATATTCCAGCCAGTCCTATGCATTCCAAATATTAAATATGATTTATTTTTAACTGGATAGGATGCTGCATGGATGCAGCATTGACAGCAGACTCATTGTCCCACTAGAGCATGAGACTTGGACTGTTACTATTCCATCTCAACACTGGTTCCCACGAGTAGGAAGGCTGGCTTTGTGGGAACTGATCGCCGCGAGAGTCAGAAACTGTTGCAGGGAATTTCAATAGGGCAAAGAATGAGGATAGAATGTACTCACCCAGGGATTTTCAGTAGAATGGAGAAAGTATTTGGAGTATGTTTGAATATTTAGTGTATGAGTGGCCAAAATCACTATTTTACCTGCATAGCCCTTAGTTAACCCAGAGCAAAATACCTTCAGCATTTTATGATTAATGCTCAATGAGTGCCTTGCTCACCTGGAGTTGGTGACTTCCACGTGACAATATAAGCTGCACCAGTGTGGACAGATGATGAGAATTACTGGTGACCCTCACAAATCTGCTGGCTAAGTGAGTTTTACCATATCACCCCTACTTAGGATTCAGTAATCTTCCAATGAGGAAAGCATACCAAGGACAATATTTCTTAGCATGTACTATGGAAATAGATAAATGTTTACTATGCTCTTTAATTATATTTCTAGATATACCACATATCTCAAAGGTTCCCATTCTGATGCTAAGACCAAGAGCATGGAACATGGTTGAACACAACATGCTTGTATGTTATTTCTCGGTTTGAAAAAATATTTTCCTGTTACAATAATCAATGTAATTGATTTTGCTTGTTGTAAAAATTTATATGAAACTAATATTGATTGTAATTAATAGGTTCATGGAAAGGAGGTCCCAGGCCCTCTATTTGATTTTGGACTACTGATGTATCACTGTGGACGAATTTTGTTTGAAAATGGATGTGGTCCTTTCTTTTATCTATCAAAGGTACGCTGAATGTTTTTTTCTGATTTCTTGCATCATCTTTTAAATTATGAGTGGTTTGTTTTCAATTTCATTAGTCAAAGTCAGTCCAGATGTCACTGCAATTGTCAGGCATCTTAAATGCTGTAATATTGCATCATTGTGGTTGATTCCCAGCAGGGTGACCACGTAGCACCCATCTCTTGTCCAGGCAGATAGGCACAAAGTGCTGGAGTAACTCAGCGGGTCAGGCAGCATCTCTGGAGAAAAGGAATAGGCGACCTTTCGGGTCAATAGACAATAGGTGCAGGAGTAGGCCCTTCGAGCCAGCACCGTCAGTCAATGTGATCATGGCTGATCAACCCCAATCAATACCCAGTTCCTGCCTTCTCCCCATATCCCCTGACTCCTCTATTTTAAAGAGCCCTAGCTAGCACTCTCTTGAAAGTATCCAGAGAACCGGCCTCCACCGGTTCCTACAGACTCACCACTCTCTGTGAGAAAAAGTGTTTCATCATCTCCGTGCTAAATGGCTTACTCCTTATTCTTAAACTGTGGCCCCTGGTTCTGGAATATGTTATGAATCTTATATCTTTCAATAAGATATCCTCTCATCCTTCTAAACTCCAGAGTATACAAGCCAGCCGCTCCATTCTCTCAGCATATGACAGTCCCACCATCTCGGGAACCTTGTAAACTCACGCTGCACTCCCTCAATAGCAAGAATGCCTTTCTCAAATTAGGGGACCAAAACTGCACACAATACTCCAGGTGTAAATGGACGGGACTGGACCATGGAGAGGAGGGAGGTGTGGAGGGAGGGGGGGGTGGGGGAAAGGGAGGGGGGGGTGGAGAGGGAATGGGGAGAGGGGGGAGAGGAGGAGGGGAGAGGAGGAGGGGAGAGGGAGGAGGAGTGAGGGGGGAGGGGAGGGAGGAGGAGGAAAGAAGGGGGAGGGGAGGTGGAGGAGAGAGGGGGAGGATAGGGGAAAAGAGAGAGGAGAGAGGGGGAGGGGCTTGTTACAGTGTTAAAATAAAGAACTGTTTCATTTGAAAAACAAAAGCATTCAAGAGTCTGAATGTCATCGACACTGCAATGTTACCTAAAATGTAGTAATCAATAATTATAGTATTAAACAGAATATAATTTATACTTATTTGTAAAAATCTCATAATCATATTGACTTTATTGTACAGTTTACGAAGATCCATTTCAAATTCTGTAGCTGGCTTATTGAGTTTTGAAAGAAATGTTCACTCACCATTGTCAAATTCAAAGGAAGCAAAGGGTGTTGTAAAGAGCTCAAACTCACACAGGTTGAAA
Source organism: Leucoraja erinaceus (assembly GCF_028641065.1). Classification (NCBI taxonomy): domain Eukaryota; kingdom Metazoa; phylum Chordata; class Chondrichthyes; order Rajiformes; family Rajidae; genus Leucoraja; species Leucoraja erinaceus. The sequence continues at coordinate 134,361,983 of NC_073377.1, read as the reverse complement.
CACAAGCATCTTTATTGTTCAGGTCATCAACTACACAGCAGGTCATCACACGTTCACACTGCTTCTCTAACTGGCAGACAGTGAATTGAATTGAATTGAATATCTTTATTGTCATTCAGACCGTACGGTCTGAACGAAATTTCGTGCCTGCAGTCATACATACAATAATACAATAATAAACAACACTAAACGCAAATTAACATCCACCACAGTGAGTCCTTCAAGCTGTGGTGTAGGCAAAAATCTTAGGGCTGCAGTCTCTTCCCTACTCTTCTCCCTCTGCGCTGAGGCGCAGTGGGTAGGATCTTACACTATGAATGTTATAATTAATAATAATAATAATACATTTTATTTATGGGCGCCTTTCAAGAGTCTCAAGGACACCTTACAAAAATTTAGCAAGTAGAGGAAAAGCATGTAAGGGGAATGAAATAAATAGTAGCGACATGACTAGTACACAAATTAAAGACAGAATTCAATGCCATATAACCATATAACCATATAACAATTACAGCACGGAAACAGGCCATCTCGGCCCTACAAGTCCGTGCCGAACAACTTTTTTTCCCTTAGTCCCACCTGCCTGCACTCATACCATAAACCTCCATTCCCTTCTCATCCATATGCCTATCCAATTTATTTTTAAATGATACCAACGAACCTGCCTCCACCACTTCCACTGGAAGCTCATTCCACACCGCGACCACTCTCTGAGTAAAGGAGTTCCCCCTCATGTTACCCCTAAACTTCTGTCCCCTAATTCTGAAGTCATGTCATTGTTTGAATCTTCCCTATCCTCAAAGGGAAAAGCTGGTCCACATCAACTCTGTCTATCCCTCTCATCATTTTAAAGACTTCTATCAAGTCCCCCCTTAACCTTCTGCGCTCCAGAGAATAAAGACCTAACTTATTCAACCTTTCTCTGTAACTTAGTTGTTGAAACCCAGGCAACATTCTAGTAAATCTCCTCTGTACTCTCTCTATTTTGTTGACATCCTTCCTATAATTGGGCGACCAAAATTGTACACCATACTCCAGATTTGGTCTCACCAATGCCTTGTACAATTTTAATATTACATCCCAGCTTCTATACTCAATGCTCTGATTTATAAAGGCTAGCATACCAAAAGCTTTCTTTACCACCCTATCTATATGAGATTCCACCTTCAAGGAACTATGCATGGTTATTCCCAGATCCCTCTGTTCAACTGTATTCTTCAATTCCCTACCATTTACCATGTACGTCCTATTTTGATTTGTCCTGCCAAGGTGTAGCACCTCACATCTATCAGCATTAAACTCCATCTGTCATCTTTCAGCCCATTCTTCCAAATGGCCTAAATCACTCTGTAGACTTTGGAAATTCTCTTCTTTATCCACAACAATATCCACTATCTTGGTATCATCTGCATACTTACTAATCCAATTTACCACACCTTCATCCAGATCATTGATGTACATGACAAACAACAAAGGACCCAACACTGAGGCACCCCACTAGTCACCTGCCTCCAACCCGACAAACAACCATCCACCATTACCCTCTGGCTTCTCCCATTCAGCCACTGTTGAATCCATCTTGCTACTCCTGCATTTATACCCAACAGTTGAACATTCTTAACCAACCTTCCATGAGGAACCTTGTCAAAGGCCTTACTAAAGTCCATATAGACAACATCCACTGCTTTACCCTCATCAATTCCTGAGTAACCTCTTCAAAACATTCAAGAAGATTAGTCAAACATGACCTTCCAGGCACAAATCCATGTTGACTGTTCCTAATCAGACCCTGTTTATCCAGATGCTTATATATATTATTTCTAAGTATCCTTCCCATTAATTTGCCCATCACCAACTAACAGGTCTATAATTGCTAGGTTTACTCTTAGAACCCTTTTTAAACAATGGAACAACATGCACAGTACGCCAATCCTCCAGCACTATTCCCGTTTCTAATCACATTTGAAATATTTCTGTCATAGCCCCTGCCATAGCCTCTACCCTAACTTCCCTCAGTGTCCTAGGGAATAGCCTGTCCGGACCTGGAGACTTATCCACTTTTATATTTTTCAAAAGTGTCAGTACTTCCTCTTCTTTGATCTTCATAGTTTCCATAGCTACTCTACTTGTTTCCCTTACCTCACATAATTCAATATCCTTCTCCTTGGCGAATACCGAAGAAAAGAAATTGTTCAATATCTCCCCCATCTATTTTGGCTCTGCAGATAGCTGTCCACTCTGACTCTCCAATGGACCCATCTTATCCCTTGTTATCCTTTTGCTATTAATATAGCTGTAGAAACCCTTTGGATTTACTTTCACCTTACTTGCCAAAGCAACCTCATATCTTCTTTTAGCTTTTCTAATTTCTTTCTTAAGATTCTTTTTACATTCTTTATACTCCTCAAGCACCTCATGTACTCCATGCTGCCTATAATTATTGTAGATCTCTCTCTTTTTCCGAGCCAAGTGTCCAATTTCCCTTAAAAACCATGGCTCTTTCCAAGTTTTACTATTTCCTTTCAACCGAACAGGGACATAAAGATTCTGTACTCTTAAAATTTCACCTTTAAATGTCCTCCATTTCTCTTCCACATCCTTGCCATAAAACAAAATGGCCCAATTCACTCTTTTTAAATCCTTTCGCATCTCCTCAAAGTTAGCCTTTCTCCAATCAAAAATCTTAACCCTAGGTCCCGTTCTGACACTCTCCATAATTATATTGAAACTAATGGTATTGTGATCACTGGACCCAAACTGTTCCCCAACACATACCTCTGCCACCTGACCTGTCTCATTTCATAACAGGAGGTCCAGCTTCTCTAGTAGCTCTCTAGTCCCTTCTCTAGTAGGTACCTCTATGTATTGCTGCAAAAAAACTCTCCTGCACACATTTTACAAACTCCAAACCATCCAGCCCATTTACAGAATGTGTTTCCCATTCTACGTGTGGAAAATTGAAATCTCCCACAATCACTACCTTGTGCTTACTAGTAATATCTGCGATCTCCTTACATATTTGCTCTTCCAATTCTTGCTCCCCATTTGGCGGTCTATAATACACCCCTATAAGTGTTGCTACCTCTTTTCCATTTCTCAGTTCCACCCAAATAGCCTCCCTAGACGTGCCCTCTAATCTATCCTGCCAAAACACTGTTGTAATATCTTCCCTGACAAGCAATGCAACACCTCCACCTCTTGCCCCTCCAATTCTATCACACCTGAAGCAAAGAAATCCTGGAATATTTAGTTTCCAATCACAGCCCTCCTGCAACCATGTTTCACTGATCGCCACAACATCATACTTCCAGGTGTCAATCCAGACTCTAAGCTCATCCACCTTTCTTACAATGCTCCTAGCATTAAAATATGCACATTTAAGAACCCCCCCCCCCCCCCCCCCCCCCCCCTTATTCTCTGTTTATTGTATTTTTCTTCTTTCTCCCCTACATTTTGGGTCTGAGTGCTACCCTTCTCTCCCTCCTGCCTCACACACTAATTACTAAGCATTCTAATTGGCTAACATGCTATAGCCAATCTACATCTCTTCTTCTATAAATGAAAAGTAGATAAAGCGTTATCACTACGTTGAGTAAATAAATTGTTAAATGCAAAATGCCACATTGAATAATAATGAGGTTAAACGTAGTCGCCGTATCTAACAGGCGGCTTGCTAACCCGCCCGGTCCTTGTCTGGTAGGGAGCGGTCTCATCAACCTTTTCTTTCGAAAAGTTTAGGGCACGTTTGGGCGAGCCGATAGGGCTCTGGGGAGACACCGTAGGGGAAAACCGTCGTGAGGGTACCGGTGAACCGGGAGGAAGTGGGTGCAGACCGACGTGGGGAATGGTGGGGGGTGGCAGCTGCAGGCACTGGAACGGCTGGAACAGCGATCACTTTAAAGTTCAGTGGATGGGGCGCCAGGACACTGGAGCGCCGAATGTCGTTCCTTCACTGGAAGGAGGTGTTGACGGTTGCGTCTGTAGATGGTGCCGCCGACATCGACAAGGTAGTACCGTGGCTCCTTTGCGAACCCCAGTTTGGTATGTCCTTTGTCCGTCTGCAAACGAACCACTTGGCCTTGGATCAGTTGGTTTGCTGGTCTTGTCGTAGGCACGTTTCTGCGCGTCTCGATTTGATTGTACTGCAGTGGGGCAAAAAACTTTAAGCTTTGTGATCAGGCAGAGGATGTCTTGTTCGCCGGTACATCAGTCGTTGGGCTGGAAAGCCTAAAGCACTGTCTCTGGCAATGTTCCTCAGGTTCAACACGTCTAGGTAGACATCAGATTTTGCCAGGAAAGAGTGTTCCATAAGTTGTTTAGCGCGACGAACAGCCCGTTCGGCAAGTCCGTTGGACTGTGGGTACTCTGGGCGACATGTTTAAAGTTCCAGCGCTTTGCAAAGTCTTTGAGCTTCTGGCTGGTGAATTGATAGCTCTCGGATAGCTTTAATCTAATTTTCATTGGCAAAAATGTGATTTGGGCCCCATACGAACCGGCAGTGTTTTTCCTGCCGATATGGGGTTCAAATTCACCGCAAATGCAACGTTCCAATCAATCGCATTCCAGAAAAATCCACTCGCAAGATGTATTTTAATGCTTTTCTTTTTGACAATCATGTCATATGAGCTTCTAAATCGTCTATATTTTGTGTTATTGTCTACCCATAGTCAATATTTTTAGACTAAATATCAGTTTTAGTCCCATGTATTGTGCAAAAAATCAATAATTTTAATTATATTGTGTGGATGTTTCAAGATTAATTTATGGGAATTAAACATTAAATTCCTTCAATCTGGGATATGAATTTATGACAGTGAGATTTAAAAATCATGTTACATTGTGAATTCTTGTTGGAATGGGATTAGTTTGTTATTTGGATACTTGGGCTATTTAAAAAAATTATCCTTTTAAAATTATCCTTTTCTTAAGAAATTGAATCTACAGGACATTGTTAATGGGAAAGTAGTAGGCAGAAAGTCATGTCATGTGTGGTTTGAAGAGCAGAAACTTGTAGTTTACAATGCCAAAATTGAAAAGTTAAGGAAAAACTAGGTGTACAGAGTTGCTTATTGGTTACAATCTGAGGAGTATGATGATGCTACTGATTATGATATGCCAATGTACCAGCTAGCAACTGATCTTCTCCATAAAGACTTGGCCTATTGCTAGAAATTGTAATTTATTTACCTATCTGTTACGGACTTACAGCATATAATACAATAATATTAAAGTTCTGATCTTGAGAATATCACATTTTTGAATTTTCAAGGCAGTCTGGGTGTTTATTATTATTTCCGTCACAACGGTCAATTTTGTAATTAATTACAATTACGTAATTAACTAATTATATGCTTTAATTTCAGGTCATCCAAGTAAGATGTTTTATATTTGTTTCAGAATGCTTCAATCTATAATAACTGAAAATTGCATTCAGTTCTCTTGATTTTTAAGAAAGTTATGGGCTTTTGACTCTCGATCACAGCTTTTGTGTTGTCAATGGAATAGCAATAGGGAACAAGATGCTAATTTCCGAGTATGAAAATGGCCATAACCCATTTAATACTGAAGATATGAAAGTGAATTAGGTGTCAAATTAAACTTCTTTTTATGCTTTATCTGATGGGATAAATTGCAGACTTGATTTTTTTAAATTCAAAATGTTGTAACATTGCTACTGTCTGGTCGACAATGTATATTGTAGGCAGTTTGCCGAGTTGGTTGTCAAACAAATATTTGTAGTTGGATAGCATCTCTCTAGTAGGTCCCTCTGTCAAACAGAATTTGTGAACAGCACACCAAACCCAGTGAATAGACCAAACTTAGGTCATGGCACGCATCGATGCCTAGCAGGGTTTCAGAACTTGGCTGAACGATGTAAAATAGCAAGTCTTTGGTCTGTTCATTGATGTCAACAAAATAGAGAGAGTACAGAGGAGATTTACTAGAATGTTGTCTGGGTTTCAGCAACTAAGTTACAGAGAAAGGTTGAACAAGTTAGGGCTTTATTCTTTGGAGTGCAGAAGGTTAAGGGGGGACTTGATAGAGGTCTTTAAAATGATGAGAGGGATAGACAGAGTTGACGTGGATAAGCTTTTCCCACTGAGAGTAAGGAAGATTCAAACAAGGGGACATGACTTGAGAATTAAGGGACAGACGTTTAGGGGTAACATGAGGGGAAACTTCTTTACTCAGAGAGTGGTGGCTGTGCGGAATGAGCTTCCAGTGAAGGTGGTGGAGGCAGGTTCGTTTTTATAATTTAAAAATAAATTGGATAGTTATATGGATGGGACAGGTATGGAGGGTTATGGTCTGAACGCAGGTGTATGGGACTAGGGGAATACGTGTTCGGCACGGACTAGAAGGGTCGAGATGGCCTGTTTCCGTGCTGTAATTGTTATATGGTTATGGTTATATGTTACATTTGAAATTGGACTTGCCCAGCGGGTGAAGAATTTCCCCTCCATAAGCATGTAATGTGGAGGAGTCTTTTTTCATGAGCTCAGTGGTTCTTATCTTGTTGAACAATTTGAGTGACATGACGTTCACGCGCGGTATTGACTTTGTCGATCAGCAGTTTGTTATTGATTATCATGGTCACAGCAGGATCCGTGACTTTGCCTGGGGTGCGCAGGTTTAGGGAAAGTATGGTAGACTCAGTGTCTGTGTTATCAGAGTCGTTCCCGTGGGAAGATTCAAGTCAAGTCAAGTCACTTTTATTTCTATAGCACATTTAAAAAATAACTCTTGTTGGCCAAAGTGCTTTACATTGGTGGAGGTACTAACGTTATACAACATTGGTTCATAGATTAAGTACATACATAAATACATGCATATAGCCCTCCCTCAGAGGACGTCAAGAAAGGCTTGAGAGTAAAGATGAGTTAAGTCTCGACTTAAAGGAGTCGATGGAGGGGGCAATTCTGATGGGAAGAGGGATGCTGTTCCACGGTCTAGTTCGTCTTGTTCATGGGAATTTGAATCTGACAGGTCTTGTTGAATCAGGTCCAGCTTCGTCCTTGAAGCTGTACTCCCACTGGATTGACAATAATTTGCAAAGTGGTTGAATTTTTTTGCAATTATGAAATACTTTCCCATGGGCCACGCAAAATTGGCGCCCCCTGAGGTGGAAATAGTTACAGTTTGTGCACCTCGTGTTAGGCATGTTCTGAACTTTGATGGACGCGTTGAGAAATCTTTGCTGAGAGTAACTAGCCAAATTCACATTTAACTGGTGATTAGCATTCACGCTATCAAAATCAGCCAGTGGTGCTACAGTCTCAGCCATCCGACAAGCATGAATAGCCTGCTCTAAAGTCAGTTTTGCATTCCGTAGCAGCTCAGCTCGCAACTTTCGGTTGCTCATTCCTCCCACAATTTTATCTCGAACTAGCTCATTTGTGAGCTCACCAAATCTGCATTGAAAGCTGATGTATCTCAGATCACTGTTGAATCGTTCCACAGGCTCATCAGCCTGTTGCACTCGGGCAAAAAATCTTGTTCTCTCAAGGATTCTGTTAGACGGCAGGTCACCCAGTTTTCTAAACTTTCTCAGCAACACTGGTGTCTATAGATTATGCTGGCACCAATACCCGTCCATTCACATCCAGTTGGGCAGGTGCAAATTCGAATGAGTCAGCAGATCATACACTCCGGACCCGCTAAATTCAACAGTAGTGAAGCCTTCAAATAATCGGGATAGTTTCGGTGAACAATGCGGATATAATGAGAGTAGTCCTCCTCGAACATTCGCCATCGCTCGGTGACATCAGAATTGAGCCACAAGCTTTCGACAAGAATTAGCCATACCCCCAAATCACAAAAAATACACACAAATAAAAACTGGTAAACCAAATAAATTGCGGTAAACAGACACGGGGTAGACCCGATAATCTGACACCATGTAAAGAGCTTAAACTCACACAGGTTGAAACACAAGCATCTCTATTGTTCAGGTCATCAACTACATAGCAGGTCATCACACGTTCACACTGCTACTGTAACTGGCAGACAGTGGGGAGGATCTTACACTATGAATGTTATAATTAGGCGGGGTTATAATTGCTAAGCATTCTAATTGGCTAACATGCCAATCTACAGGTGTGAAGTGCAAAAGAACTGCAAGCTGGTTTAATGTGAATGGCAACGAAATAGTAAAAACTGCTGCATCAAAAGCTCATGAGGTCATACATTTGCACAAGAATTCAATGCGCACACACATTTGTAACAGCATACAAAATTGCACAATACAAGATTTCTGCGCACACAAACTACTAAAAATTAGAGGGAACATTGGTCACAGGAAGAACCCATTGTTAGGATCAAACAGCACCCATTGTTAGGATCGTACCTGGGTGTCAGGCGCTGTAAGGCTGCAACTCTACCTGCAAAAAGACCCCTCGCCCCCTCCATATGTTTCTTTCAATTAATCACTCGGGGATATTTGTCACAGTCAGAGCTGAAGTTAAATTCTACGTTTTATTTTGGAGGGTGATGTCATAAGTTCTTTGGATCTCTCTTGGATCACATGACACTTTCTAAAAATACAGGGGTGTTTAAATTGAGGCAATCACTTGCCTCTCTGGTGGAGTTAATGATCTCATAACACCATTCAAAGAACAGCCATCTCCTGGCCAACATCTTAAAACCTGCTCAAGGCTGTTTGTGGCCTTTTGCTATGTTAGTTGGCTGCCACTTTCCTCAACATTAGAGGAGTGCAAATAACTCTTTGGATTATAACCCTGGGGCACCCGGCGATCATGAAACATGGAATACAAATGCGTGTTTTAACACTTATATCTCAACATTGGAACGGAGACAATTGCCTGGTTTTGTCGAAAAGAATGACACAGGTTTTTATATATGGACAAAATGACCAGCAACGTGGAGGGAGGATGAGATTTTACACGAAATTCACGACTTCAGAATTAAGGGACAGAAGTTTAGGGGTAATATGAGGGGGAACTTCTTTACGCAGAGAGTGGTAGCGGTGTGGAATGAGCTCCCAGTGGAAGTGGTGGAGGCAGGTTCATTGGTATCATTTAAAAATAAATTGGATAGGCATATGGATGAGAAGGGAATGGAGGGTTATGGTATGAGTGCAGGCAGGTGGGACTAAGGGGAAAAAAATTTGTTCGGCACGGACTTGTAGGGCCGAGATGGCCTGTTTCCGTGCTGTAATTGTTATATGGTTATATGGAATATGGAAATTATCAGCAGAATCTGGCGGTCTGTAGCACTGTGCTAATACAGGGCTCTCGCTTAACTTTTTTCCCCTGTTGCCAGCCGGGCAACCTGGGTAGCTTTTTAGGTTGCCAAATTACATTCCGAATCCGACCTTTCTGTCCTGGGCCTCCTCCATGGCCAGAGTGAGGCCCACCGCAAATCGAAAGGAACCGCATTTCATATTTGCTTGGGCACCCCAGCGGTATGAACATTGGCTTCTCCAATTTCAGGCAGTCCTTGCTTTCTCCCTCTTTCCCCTCCCATTCCCAGCTCGCTCACAGCCTACTGTCTCCGCCTCTTCCTTTCTTTTTCCCGACCCCCCCCCCCCCCCCCCCCCCCCACGACATCAGTCTGAAGAAGGGTCTCGACCCGAAATGTCGCCTATTCCTTCGCTCCATAGATGCTGCCTCACCCACTGATTTTGTCCAGCTTTGTCTACCAACGGGATCCCACCACTGGCCACATCTTCCCATCTTCTCCCCTGCCGGCTTTCCGCAGAGACCGCTCCATCCGTAACTCCCTGGTCATTTTGACCCTTCCCACCCAAACCACCCCCTCTCCTGGCACTTTCCCTTGCAACCGCAGGAAATGCTACACTTGTCGCTTTACCTCCCCCCTTGACTCCATTCAAGGACCCAAGCAGTCTTTCCAGGTGCGGCAGAGGTTCACGTGCACCTCCTCCAACCTCATCTATTGCATCCGCTGCTCTAGGTGCAAGTTGCTCTACATCGGTGAGACCAAGCGTAGGCTTGGCGATCGCTTTGCCCAATACCTCCGCTCGGTCCGAAATAACCAACCTGATCTCCCAGTGGCTCAGCTCTTCAACTCCCCCTCCCATTCCGAATCCAATTTTTCTGTCCTGGGCCCTCCATGGCCAGAGTGAGGCCCACCATAATTTGGAGGAGCAGCACCTCATATTCTGTTTGGACAGTTTACACCCCAGCGGATTGAAAATTTCAGGTCATCCCTGCTTTCTCTTCCGCTTCCCAGCTCTCCCTCAGCCCACTGTCACATCAGTTTGAAGAAGGCTCTCGACCCAAAACGTCGCCTATTTCCTTCGCTCCGTAGATGCTGCCTCACCCGCTGAGTTTCTCCTGCATTTTTGTCTCCCCATTAAGTTCTGTTAGGAGTAAACGGGTCCTTTTGAGAATGGCAGGCAGTGACTAGTGGGGTACAGCAAGGCTCAGTGCTGGGACCCCAGCTATTTACAATATATACTAGACCAAGTGCAGACCCGTTGGGTCTGTTCACCCAACGTGCGGTTGCGGGGGGAGGTGGCGGCATGCAGCGTCACACACAGTAACTATCCTTCCCCCCCCCCCCCCGCACTCGCGCTAATTACTCCCCTTGATATTATATTAATATTATTAATTTGCTCCTTTTACTCCATAAACACACTGTATACTGACGCATAGCTCCCAACTTGCAGTCACATCTCTAGAGAGGGGGGGGGGGGGGGGGTAGATAGTTAGGGCAGAGAGAGAAGGTGCAGAGACAGAGACAGAGACACAGAGAGAGACACAGAGAGAGGGGCAAGATGGAGAGGGGGGGGAGAGGAGGAGAAGAGGGAGGGTGGGTGAGAAGGGAAAGGTGGGGGAGGAGGGGAGGAGAGAGAGAGGGGGTGCTGAGAGGGGGGTGAGGGGGAGGGGGGAGAGGTGGGGAAGCAGGGAGGGGGGAGGGGGGGGAGGGTAGGGGGTGTGTGGAGGGGAGGGGGAAGAAAGGGGGGAGGAGAGAGGGAGGAGAGAGGGGGGAAGAGAGAGGGGGAGAGGGGAAGAGAGAGGGGGTGAGGGGAGGGGGGGGAGGGGGGGAGCTGGGGAGAGCAGGGGAGGGAGGGTGGAGGGAAGGGGGTAGGGGTGTGTGGAAGGGGGGGATGTGGGGGGAGGGGGTGGAGGAGAGGAGGGGGGAGAAAAAGAGGGGAGAGGGGGGAGGGGAGGGGGGGGGGGAGGAGAGGGGGGGGGAGGGGGGGGGGGGGGGGGGGAGGAGGGGGGAGAGGGAAGAGGGAGGAGAGAGAGAGAAATAGTGAGGGTTAGGGAGAGAGAAGTGGGGAGAGAGAGGAGGGAAGAGAGAGAGAGAGTTTCTTTTTACTTCAAACCAAACCCCCCAAACAACCATTTGCAGGCAGTGCTTTTTTACTTTAAACTAACCATATTTTCATTTTCAAACCACATTAAGGGTACTTACTCACAGTTGTGTAGACATTTGTTCAGTGTCATTCAGAGCTCAGAGTGTCCTCCAGCTTGCAGAGACTTATTGAGGTACACCACTTCCTGGTTTTATAGTCCCTCCCCCTCCCTCCAGCAGAGGCAGCAGAGAGAATGATGGATTTTTTAAAAACATTAATTTCTCTCTGATTTTTCGTCAATGGGAAAAATACTCTGGTCTATGAAGGCAGACGTGGGCTCTGATCGAGGTGGACAAAAATGACGGCGGTAGGTGGCGGCGTTCTCTCGGAAATCGCAGCACAGTGGTCAAGATCAGACTTTTAGATCAGACAAAAGCGGTCAAGGTCAGACTTATAGTACTATATAGATAGATTAATGATTTGGACAAGGGAATTGAATACAACATCTCCAAGTTTGCGGATGACACGAAGCTAGGGGGCAGTGTTAGCTGTGAGGAGGATGCTAGGAGGCTGCAAGGTGACTTGGATAGGCTGGGTGAGTGGGCAAATGCATGGCAGATGCAGTATAATGTGGATAAATGTGAGGTTATCCACTTTGGTGGCAAAAACAGGAAAGTAGACTATTATCTGAATGGTGGCCGATAAGGAAAAGGGGAGATGCAATGAGACCTCGGTGTCATGGTACACCAGTCATTAAAACATGCAGGTGCGGCAGGCAGTGAAGAAAGCGAATGGTATATAACCATATAACCATATAACAATTACAGCACGGAAACAAGCCATCAGGACCCTTCTAGTCCGTGCTGAGCACGTATTCTCCCCTAGTCCCATATACCTGCGCTCAGACCATAACCCCCCATTCCTTTCCCGTCCATATAACTATCCAATTTATTTTTAAATGATAAAAACTAACCTGCCTCCACCACTTTCACTGGAAGCTCATTCCACACAGCCACCACTCTCTGAGTAAAGAAGTTCCCCCTCATGTTACCCCTATACTTCAGTCCCTTAATTCTCAAGTCATGTCCCCTTGTTTGAATCTTCCCTACTCTCAGTGTGGAAAGCTTTTCCACGTCAACTCTGTCTATCCCTCTCATCATTTTAAAGACCTCTATCAAGTCCCCCCTTAACCTTCTACACTCCAAAGAATAAAGCCCTAACTTGTTCAACCTTCCTCTGTAACTTAGTTGCTGAAACCCAGGCAACATTCTAGTAAATCTCCTCTGTACTCTCTCTATTTTGTTAACATCCTTCCTATAATTATGCGACCAAAATTGTACACCATACTCCAGAATTGGCCTCACCAATGCCTTGTACAATTTAACATTACATCCCAACTTCTATACTCAATGCTCTGATTTATAAAGGCCAGCACACCAAAAGCTTTCTTTACCATCCTATCTACATGAGATTCTACTTTCAGGGAACTGTGCACAGTTATTCCCAGATCCCTCTGTTCACCTGCATTCTTCAATTCCCTACCATTTACCATGTACGTCCTACATCCTAGCATTCATAGCAAAAGGATTTGAATATAGGAGCAGGGAGGTTCTACTGCAGTTGTACAGGGTCTTGGTGAGACCACACCTGGAGTATTGCGTACAGTTTTGGTCTCCTAATCTGAGGAAAGACATTCTTGCCATGGAGAAGGTCTGCAGAGATTGTTCACCAGACTGATTCCTGGGAAGTCAGGACTTTTATATGAAGAAAGACTGGATAGACTCGGCTTGTACTCGCTAGAATTTAGAAGATTGAGGGGGGATCTTATAGAAACTTACAAAATTCTTAAGGGGTTGGACAGGCTAGATGCAGGAAGATTGTTCCCGATGTTGGGGAAGTCCAAAACAAGGGGTCACAGTTTAAGGATCAGGGGGTAATCTTTTAGGATCGAGATGAGGAAAACATTTTTCACACAGAGAATGGTGAATCTCTGGAATTCTCTGTCACAGAAGGTAGTTGAGGCCAGTTCATTGGCTATATTTAAGAGGGAGTTAGATGTGGCCCTTGTGGCTAAAGGGATCAGGGGGTATGGAGAGAAGGCAGGTACAGGATACTGAGTTGGATGATCAGCCATGATTATATTGAATGGCGGTGCAGGCTCGAAGGACCGAATGGCCTACTCCTGCACCTATTTTCTACGTTTCTGTTTATATCCCACTTTCCTCACCCACGCCCTACACATTAGGGGCAATTTTACAGAGACAAGTTAACCTACAAAGCCAATGCATCTTTGGGATGTGGGATGAAACCTACACGCTTGCAGGGAGAATGTGCAAATTCAACACAGACAGTGCCCGAGGACAGGATCGAACACAGATCCCTGGCGTGTGAGGCAGCAAGTCCACCAGCTGTGCCACTATATTTTATTTTCCAACACAAAAAAAAATATATGTTGATAACTTTGGTTACTAAAAAAAATGAAACTATCCATTTTCAGTCTTAAATCTCTAAGTGATGCTATGTCCCCCTTTACAGCTACTGTATGTTTTAATTCAGTTCAAGACTATCGCAGAGTTGCTGCCTAAAATTGCCAGAGACCTGGAATTGATCCTGAATATGGGTGCTGTCTGTATGGAGTTTGCTCCTTTTCCCTTTGATCGCATGGGTTTTCTCCGGGTGCTCTTGTTTCCTTCCACATTCCAAAGGTGTGCAGGAACCCATTTCAGACCCCACCCAAAACATAATATTTTCCTTTTGTCCAGAGATTCTGTCTGACCTGTTGAGTTACTCCAGCTTTTTGAGTCTCTCTTCAGTTTAAACCAGCAGCTGCAGTTCTTTCCTACACACACAATACTATACGATAGAACTTTATTACTCCCAGGAGGGAAATGTGTGTGTGTGTGTGTGTGTGTGTGTGTGTGTGTGTGTGTGTGTGTGTGTGTGTGTGTGTGTGTGTGTGTGTGTGTGTGTGTGTGTGTGTGTGTGTGTGTGTGTGTGTGTGTGTGTGTGTGTGTGTGTGTGTGTGTGTGTGTGTGTGTGTATATGTGTATATAATATATTCACTGTTTTCTTTTCTCGTTTATAACATAATTTACAGAGTAATATGTTTACATATTCTGTTGTGCTACATCGCTAATGTGTGGGGTAGAACTAGTGTACAGGTGATTGGTGGTCGGCGTGGATCAGTGGGCCGAAGGGCCTGTTTCCATGCTGTATGTTTAAATTAAACTAAAACACTAAAACCAGAGGGCATCTAAAGAAGGGTCCCTACCCGAAACATCACCCAATTTCTTCTATCCAGAGATGCTGGCTGCTCCATGGAGTTCCGCCGCACAATTAAAGCATGGAATAGTCTTCACCCTACTATAGGTACCTAACCAGAAGCAATTAAATTTAACGTAGCTCTTTTTTTCACCAAGATCCCTTTTTTGTTTAAGTCCAAGACAAGAGTCAAGAGAGTTTTATTGTCATGTGTCCCGGATAGGACAATGACATTCTTGCTTGCTGCAGCACAACAAAATATGTAAACATAAAACCGAACAGGAGATAAATGTTCACTGTGTCTATATACCATAAACCATATATATATATACACAATAAATAAACAGATAAAATGTAGTTGGGATCACGAAGACATGGCTCCAGGGTGACCAAGGCTGGGAGCTGAACATCCAGGGATATTCAATATTCAGGAGGGATAGACAGAAAGGAAAAGGAGGTGGGGTAGCGTTGCTGGTTAGAGAGCAGATTAACGCAATAGAAAGGAAGGACATTAGCTTTGAGGATGTGGAATCGATATGGGCAGAGCTGCGAAACACTAAGGGGCAGAAAACGCTAGTGGGAGTTGTGTACAGGCCACCTAACAGTAGTAGTGGATTTGGGGATGGCATCAAACAGGAATTTAGAAATGCGTGCAACAAAGGTAAAACAGTTATAATGGGTGACTTCAATCTACATATAGATTGGGTGAATCAAATTGGCAAGGGTGCTGAGGAAGAGGATTTCTTGGAATGTATGCGGGATAGTTTTCTAAACCAACATGTAGAGGAACCAACGAGAGAGTAGACTATTCTAGACTGGGTATTGAGTAATGAGGAAGGGTTAGTTAGCAGTCTTGTTGTGCGAAGCCCCTTGGGCAAGAGTGACCATAATATGGTTGAGTTCTTCATTAGGATGGAGAGTGACATCGTTAATTCAGAAACAAGGGTCCTGAACTTAAAGAAAGGTAACTTTGAGGGTATGAGACGTGAATTGGCCAAGATTGACTGGCGATTGATTCTTAACGGGTTGACGGTGGCTATGCAATGGAAGGCATTTAAAGACTGCATGGATGAACTACAACAATTGTTCATCCCAGTTTGGCAAAAAAATAAATCAGGGAAGGTAGTGCATCCGTGGATAACAAGGGAAATCAGGGATAGTATCAAAACAAAAGATGAAGTGTACAAATTAGCCAGAAAAAGCAGCCTACCAGAGGACTGGGAGAAATTCAGAGACCAGCAGAGGAGGACAAAGGGCTTAATTAGGAAAGGGAAAATAGATTATGAAAGAAAACTGGCAGGGAACATGAAAACTGACTGCAAAAGCTTTTATAGATATGTGAAGAGAAAAAGATTAGTTAAAACAAATGTAGGTCCCTTGCAGTCAGAAACGGGTGAATTGATCATGGGGAACAAGGACATGGCAGACCAATTGAATAACGACTTTGGTTCTGTCTTCACTAAGGAAGACATAAATAATCTGCCGGAAATAGCAGGGGACCGTGGGTCAAATGAGATGGGGGAACTGAGTGAAATCCAGGTTAGCCGGGAAGTGGTGTTAGGTAAATTGAATGGATTAAAGGCCGATAAATCCCCAGGGCCAGATAGGCTGCATCCCAGAGTACTTAAGGAAGTAGCCCCAGAAATAGTGGATGCTATGTGATAATATTTCAAAACTCTTTAGATTCTGGAGTAGTTCCTGAGGATTGGAGGGTAGCTAATGTAACCCCACTTTTTAAAAAGGGAGGAAGAGAGAAAACGGGGAATTACAGACCAGTTAGTCTAACGTCGGTAGTGGGGAAACTGCTAGAATCAGTTATTAAAGATGGGATAGCAGCACATTTGGAAAGTGGTGAAATCATTGGACAAAGTCAGCATGGATTTATGAAAGGTAAATCATGTCTGACGAATCTTATAGAATTTTTCGAGGATGTAACTAGTAGAGTGGATAAGGGAGAACCAGTGGATGTGTTGTATCTGGACTTTCAGAAGGCATTCGACAAGGTCCCACATAAGAGATTAGTATACAAACTTAAAGCACACAGTATTGGGGGTTCAGTATTGATGTGGATAGAGAACTGGTTGGCAGACAGGAAGGAAAGAGTAGGAGTGAACTGGTCCTTTTCACAATGGCAGGCAGTGACTAGTGGGGTACCGCAAGGCTCAGTTCTGGGACCCCAGCTATTTATGATATATATTAATGATTTGGACGAGGCAATTGAATGCAACATCTCCAAGTTTGCGGATAACACGAAGCAGTGTTAGCTGTGAGAAGGTTGCTAGGAGGCTGCAAGGTGACTTGGATAGGCTGGGTGAGTGGGAAAATGCATGGCAGATGCAGTATAATGTGGATAAATGTGAGGTTATCCACTTTGGTGGCAAAAACAGGAAAGTAGGTTATTATCTGAATGGTGGCCGATTAGGAAAGGTGGAGATGCAACGAGACCTGGGTGTCATGGTACACCAGTCATTGAAAGTAGGCATGCAGGCAGTGAAAAAGGCAAATGGTATGTTAGCATTCATAGCAAAAGGATTTGAGTATAGGAGCAGGGAGGTTCTACTGCAGTTGTACAGGGTCTTGGTGAGACCACAGCTGGAGTATTGCGTACAGTTTTGGTCTCCTAATCTGAGGAACGACATTCTTGCCATAGAGGGAGTACAGAGAAGGTTCACCAGACTGATTCCTGGGATGTCAGGACTTTCATATGAAGAAAGACTGGATAGACTCGGTTTGTACTCGCTAGAATTTAGAAGATTGAGGCGGGATCTTATAGAAACTTACAAAATTCTTAAGGGGTTGGACAGGCTAGATGCAGGAAGATTGTTCCCGATGTTGGGGAAGTCCAGAACAAGGGGTCACAGTTTATGGATAAGGGGGACATCTTTTAGGACCGAGATGAGGAAAACTTTTTTCACACAGAGAGTGGTGAATCTCTGGAATTCTCTGCTGCAGAAGGTAGTTGAGGCCAGTTCATTGGCTATATTTGAGAGGGAGTTAGATGTGGCCCTTGTGGCTAAAGGGATCAGGGGGTATGGAGAGAAGGCAGGAACAGGATACTGAGTTGGATGATCAGCCATGATCATATTGAATGGCGGTGCAGCTCGAAGGGCCGAATGGCCTACTCCTGCACCTATTTTCTATGTTTCTATGTTATTTTTCAGAGTTTGGTGGTGGTATTTAAATTCTGTTTAAATTCCATTTCGAATATTTTTGGAGGACCAGGAAAGCAAGAAGCAAGAGTTACTCCTGTTACCAGGGAGTTACTCCAAGAAGTTACCAGGGAGTTTCTCCAGCTCCAGCGAGTGATTCTGCGTTGGTTTTCAGTGGTCGAGGCGAGTGGACAGCAATGGCAGCCAGAAAGTGGCCGATGCTAACCAGTTGCAGTGGCAGTGCGCATGTGCAGGGCGGCACATGTGCACAACCACTGCCGATGATGTGCTGGCCAAAGATCCTCGCTATAGGATCTTTGGTGCTGGCCGTGGTTGTGTGCATGTGTAAGGCAGCCGGCCGTGCTGGCGGAGCGGGCGGAGACCCGAGACATGGACACGGATAGCGGGCGGAGACGGAGAGTGAGAGAAAAATAGAGAGGGGGCTCACTCAGAATTAAACGATAGGTGCTTGCCTAGCAGGGCAAAATGGCATGGCTTTTAGGTTGCCATTGGCAACCGGGCAACCGCTAATTTCGAGCCCTGTAATAGCTTCATGAAAAATTATTTTTGTGATTAACCTTCTGAAACATTACTTAGATTACTGCATTTGTATATTAATTGCTTCTGAAATCAATAACTGAGTGAATAATAAGTGAATAGTTTTTATTGTGAAACATAGAAACATAGAAAATAGGTGCAGGAGTAGGCCATTCGGCCCTTTGAGCCTGCACCACCATTCAATATGATCATGGCTGATCATCCAATAATAATAATAATAATACATTTTATTTGCGGGCGCCTTTCAAAGTCTCAAGGACACCTTACAGAATTTAACAAGAGAGAAAAAACATATGGTATGAGTGCAGGCAGGTGGGACTAAGGGGAAAAAAAAAGTTGTTCGGCACGGACTTGTAGGGCCGAGATGGCCTGTTTCCGTGCTGTAATTGTTATATGGTTATATGGTTACAGAAACACAAATTAAAAACAGAATTCAGTCCAAAAACAAAAATCAAAAACACAATGTGAAGAGAGAGCAGCGGCAGCTAAAGCGCGCCAGCGTCCACTCTCCCTTCCGACAGCCATCTTGGACACAGACTAACATATTCACATTACACACAAAAAATCATCCCCCCATAATGGATACCACTGTGGGGGAAGGCACAATGTCCAGTCCCCATCCCCAGTTCTCCCAAAGTCAGGCCTATTGCCTCTACGGAGGTCCGATGTTCCTGGCCTTTCTTGCCAGGTGCTGTTGCCCCGGCGTCGGGAGAGTCCTTTCAGCTGCTGGGCCACCTGGAACGGCTGCTTCCTAGCTGGGGACCGCGGCTTCCGAAGCCGACAAGGCCGCGCCGGTTTGGAGCTCCCAGGCTCCCGAAGTTTAAGTCGGCACCATCGGCGCTGCCCGCTCCGCAGACCCGCAGCCCGGAGGTGTTGATCTCAACGGTCACAGCTCACCGGAGCTCCAGCGCGTTGATCCAGCGTGGCGAACCAGGCAAGGCATCGCCCACTCCGCTCCACGGTAGCACTCCAGCGCTGTGCCGCCACCGAAGCCGAGGTGCTGGGCGGTCCCTGCCAGGAAACGGCGCTCCACGCCCGCTGGTAGGCCACGAGGACGGGTCGACGGGGCAGCCTGGAGAAAAAGCTGCCTCACTGACCAGGTAGGGACCTAGAAATAATGTTTCCCCCCACCCCCCACAATAAAAAGACTATCTCTCCCACAAACAGGGCACAGGACTAACTAAAACTGAAAAAAAAAAGTGAATTAAACGGACGGCTGCTGGTTAACAGCCATTCCCCAAGATGGCTCCTCCTCCAAGATCCAACTCAGTATCCTGTACCTGCCTTCTCTCCATACCCCCTGGTCCCTTTAGCCACGAGGGCCACACCTAACTCCCTCTTAAATATAGCCAATGAACTGGCCTCAACTACCTTCTCTGGCAGAGAGTTCCAGAGACTCACCGCTTATTAATAATATTAATACCTCTCTTCCCAGGGAATAAACCATTATATTTTGGAGTCCTATTCCCTTATGTGATGCATTGTTTTAGAACATTTTAGAAGTATGATTCTTAATATCAATAATTGTTTTATTTTTCTTCCCTTCCCTAATTTGCGACACCTTTCTTTCTTTCTGCCTTTCTTTCTAAATATTTTACTCACTGCACCTGTTTAAATGTTGTCCACTCTTTTTAATTTAAACTCTTTACAGTTTTAATCATAACCATCATAATAGTACTTTTTTTGCCAAGTATGTGTTGCAACATATGAGGAATTTGATTTGCTATACAGTCATACCAAAAAAGAGAAACCAGACACCCAAATAAATTTTAAACATCAACATCCACCACAGCAACTTTGTAGTTCAGGTTGCCTTATGTTCAACAAATTCCCAATGGCTTGGATGGTTTGCTCTCTGTAATCTTTCAGTTTCCACAACTTATGGGGAAAGAATAGCCTAAAACCGCTGCATAGCTGATTGTTTGACAAATGGCTTCCTGCTCCACCAAAGTCCAGCCCATAGTTGGATCTTTAAATGAACACTCCCAGCAATCTGAAGTGGCACAGTGGCATAGTTGGTAGTGCTGCTCCCTCTCAATTCCAGAAACCCGGGTTCGATCCTGACGTCAGGTGCTGTCTGTGTGGAGTTTACATGTTTTCCCTGTGACCACATGGGTTTCCACTGAGTGCTCCCGTTTCCTCCCACGTCCCAAAGATGTACGGTTTTGTCCGTTAATTGACCACTGTAAATTGTCACTAATGCGTAAGAAGCGGATGAGAAAGTGGGGTAACATAGAACTAGTGTGAACGGTTAGTCGATAGTTGGCGTGAACTCGGTAGGCTGAAGGACCAATTTCCATGTTATATCTCTAGACTATAAATGTAATATATAACATATGACATATAACCTCAACTCCAATGTATCATAAAAACAAAAAATATCAAACACAGAACTGTTCCAAAGCAGGGACAAGATATAAGTCATTGCAGCTGCTGGAATTTTGAGTAAAGAACAAACTGCTGGTGGAAATCAATGAGCCAGGCAGCATTTGTGGATGATTTCTAACTCAATCCAGGCAAAAAGCTGGAGAAACTCAGCGGGTGAGGCAGCATCTATGGAGCGAAGGAATAGGTGACGATTCGGGTCAAAACTCTACTTCAGTCTGATGAAGGGTCTTGACCCGAAACGCCATCCATTCCTTCACTCCATAGATGCTGCCTCACCTGCTGAGTTTCTCCAGCTTTTTGTCTACCTTTGATTTTTCCAGCCTCTGCAGTTCTTTCTAACTCAAAATTATTTGGGAAATGGTAAAATCAATCACCACAATGATCATTGCTAAAGAGATCACTATAAATTGTCAGCATTGCCTTATTAATCATTTATTATATCATTTGGATAGTTATATGGACGAGAAAGGAATGGAGGGTTATGGTCTGAGCGCAGGTATATGGGACTAGGGGAGAATACGTGTTCGGCACGGACTAGAAGGGTCGAGATGGCCTGTTTCCTTGCTGTAATTGTTATATGGTTATATGGTTATTACTGATTCTACCTGGTTGGTAGTTTGGAATGTGAGGAAGATCCAACTGCTTAAGTATATTTTTATTTGCAAATTAGAGAGGACAAATAATCCTGAAGTATTAAATACATTGATCTAAAGCAATAAATGCTGCTGCCAGACATAACAATAGACAATAGGTGCAGGAGTAGGCCATTCGGCCCTTTGAGCCAGCACCGCCATTCAATGTGATCATGGCTGATCACCCCGTTCCTGCCTTCTCTCCATATCCCTAAGAGCTCTATCTAACTCTCTCTTGAAAGCATCCAGAGAACCATCCTCCACCGCCCTCTGAGGCAGAGAATTCCACACGCTCACAACACTCTGTGTGAAAAAGATTTTTCTCATCTCCGTTCTAAATTGCTTACCACTTATTCTTAAACTGTGGCCCCTGTTCTGGACTCCACCAGCATTGGGAACATGTTTCCTGCCTCTAGCGTGTCCAAATCCTTAATAATCTTACCTGTTTAAATAAAATATCCTCTCATCCTTCTAAATTCCAGAGTATACAAGCCCAGCCGCTTCAATCTATCAACATATGACAGTCCCGCTGTCCCGGGAATTAATCTTGTGAACCTACGCTGCACTCCCTCAATGGCAAGAATGTCCTTCTTTAAGTTTGGAGACCAAAACTGCACACAATGCTCCAGGTGTGGTCTCACTAGGGCCTTGTACAACTGCAGGAGGACCTCTTTGCTCCTATACTCAACTCCTTTTGGCATTCTTCACTGCCTGCTGTACATCAAAAATATAAAATGGGATTCTTTTAAAATCATATTATATCTAGACATAAAGCACTGAAGTAACTCAGCAGGTCAGGCAGCATCTCTGGAGAACATGGATAGGTGACATCTTACAATCTTTAGTCCTGTTTGATGAAAAGGATAGAGACCAGCAATTTGTCCATAAATATTGCAGCTTCAATTCTCTGAATTGCATTACATTTGTACATATGATTTAACTCTTTACCATTTCAACATGATATGATAAATATGTTGATCAAATTCATGTCCTGCAAAATATTATCACCAAAGTTTACAGATTTATTTATTTATCATCTGTTCTGCCCAATTGCAGGTTGAAAGCCATTTGGAGGCCAGATTGTGGAATAAAATATTTGTCTGGGTTCAAAAGAAGGTATGATCTTAAAGTAGTTATAAAATAGGACTGAAACCAAATTGTAAATTGTTGAGAGTCCGTGTGAACCAAAGTGTAATATAAAATGTTCAAGAAGGAACTGCAGATGCTGGAAGATCGAAGGTACACAAAAATGCTGGAGAAACTCAGCGGGTGCAGCAGCATCTATGGAGCGAAGGAAATGGGCGACGTTTCAGGCCGAAACCCTTCTTCAGACTGATGCCCCCCAGGGATATGGGGGGGGAGAAGGAAGGAAAAAGGGAGGAGGAGGAGCCCGAGGGCAGGGGATGGGAGGAGACAGCTCGAGGGTTAAGGAAGGGGAGGAGACAGCAAGGGCTAGCAAAACTGGGAGAATTCAACGTTCATGCCATCCGGACGCAAGCAACCCAGGTGCTGTTCCTCCAATTTCCGGTGTTGCTCACTTGGCAATCACTCTGGCAATGGATTGGGAATGAGACCCAGGAAGTGCTGAGGTCGGGTAGGTTGGGCGGACTGAGGGAGGGGTTCGGCGAAACGAAGTGCCAACCTCCGCTGAACCACCGGGAGTTCAGCGTAGGTTATTGCGGACCTGAGCGGAGGCTTGGGTCCTTGTTGGAGTCGGGGGGAGGTGAAGGGACAGGTGTTGATTTCGCCCAGGGACCTCCGCTTAGTCCCCTCCCCCCATGTAAATCAGGCTGACATCTGGTCTCAGCATACCCCGATGCAGTAGATCCCCGCACTCGAGGGCAGAGTCCCCCCTAGCACCTTTCCTCATTCCAGGTGCGAATAATCCTCCGCCATTTCACCTGTATCTCCTCCAACCTCGCCAACTACTATGCATCCGCAAAGCTGCTCTAGATGTCAGCTAATTTACATCGGGGAGACTAAGCAGAGGTTGGGCGATCGTTTCGCCGAACACCTCCGCTCAGTCCGCAATAACCTACCTGAACTCCCGGTGGCTCAGCACTTCAACTCCCCCTCCCATTCCCAATCCGACCTCTCTGTCCTGGGTCTCCTCCATTGCCAGAGTGAACAACACCGGAAATTGGAGAAACAGCACCTCATATTCCGCCTGGGTTGCTTGCGTCCGGATGGCATGAACGTTGAATTCTCCCAGTTTTGCTAGCCTTTGCTCTCTCCTCCCCTTCCTTAACCCTCGAGCTGTCTCCTCCCATCCCCCGCCCTCGGGCTCCTCCTCCTCCCTTTTTCCTTCCTTCTCCCCCCCACCCCCCATCAGTCTGAAGAAGGGTTTCGTCCCGAAACGTCGCCTATTTCCTTCGCTCCATAGATGCTGCTGCACCCGCTGAGTTTCTCCAGCATTTTTGTGTACCTGTAATATAAAATGTATCTGTAACCTTTATAAAATCTTACATTGTTTTAAGTTGCTGCCATCTACTGCTTGGTGCACTATTTGCTTTCAGTGTAGAAGGCTGTGGGTAATTTGGTAAGGTCCTGTAGAAAGTAGTGGGTGTGGCTCTTAGGTTTAACTGACTCTTAAGTTTTTATTTCGCTAAAATATTGATGGTTCTCTGCACTGCAGCTGTTTTTGTATCTTCATATTTTTTCCTAGTAAGCAGCGTAATGTTTGTGTAACATTTAGCAGCATTTAACAGTGTGAAATTCTGCATGAAAAAACTTTCCATTGTGGATGCAGCTCAGACCATCCCATAAAACCAATCTTCCTTCCATTTACTCCATTTACACCTCACATTGTCTCGGCAAGGCCACCAGTATAATCAAGGATGAGTCACACCCCTGTCACTGCCTCTTCTCCCCTCTCCCATTGGGCAAAAGGTATAGAAGTTTTAAACGCACGCCTCCAGATTCAGGGACAGTTTCTTCCCAGCTGTTTTCAGACAACTGAGCCATCCTACCAACAACTAGAGAGCAGTCCTGAGCTCCTTTCTACCCCATTGGAGACTCTAGTACTATCTTTGATTGGACTATCTTCCACTAAACATTATTCACTGTTTCCCCTGCATCATGTATCTGCACACTGTGGATGGCTCAAAATAAATCATGTATTGTCTTTCCACTGACTGGTTAGTGCACAACAAAAGCTTTTCAATCTACCCAGTACACGAGACAAACTCAAACTCAAACTCATTATTGAACATCACCATAGAAACATAGAAACATAGAAAATAGGTGCAGGAGTAGGCCATTCGGCCCTTCGAGCCTGCACCGCCATTCAATATGATCATGGCTGATCATCCAACTCAGTATCCCGTACCTGCCTTCTCTCCATACCCCCTGATCCCTTTAGCCACAAGGGCCACATCTAACTCCCTCTTAAATATAGCCAATGAACTGGCCTTGACTACCCTCTGTGGCAGAGAGTTCCAGAGACTCACCACTCTCTGTGTGAAAAAAGTTCTTCTCATCTCAGTTTTAAAGGATTTCCCCCTTATCCTTAAGCTGTGACCCCTTGTCCTGGACTTCCCCAACATCGGGAGCAATCTTCCTGCATCTAGCCTGTCCAACCCCTTAAGAATTTTGTAAGTTTCTATAAGATCCCCTCTCAGTCTCCTAAATTCTAGAGAGTATAAACCAAGTCTATCCAGTCTTTCTTCATAAGACAGTCCTGACATCCCAGGAATCAGTCTGGTGAACCTTCTCTGCACTCCCTCTATGGCAAGAATGTCCTCCCCTCAGATTTGGAGACCAAAACTGTACGCAATACTCCAGGTGTGGTCTCACCAAGACCCTGTACAACTGCAGTAGAACCTCCCTGCTCCTATACTCAAATCCTTTTGCAATGAAAGCTAACATACCATTCGCTTTTGTTCACTGCCTGCTGCACCTGCATGCCTACTTTCAATCACTGGTGTACCATGACACCCAGGTCTCGCTGCATCTCCCCTTTTCCTAGTCGGCCACCATTTAGATAATAGTCTGCTTTCCTGTTTTTGCCACCAAAATGCATTACCTCACACTTATCCACATTATACTGCACCTGCCAAACATTTGCCCACTCACCCAGCCTATCCAAGTCACCTTGCAGTCTCCTAGCATCCTCCTCACAGCTAACACTGCCCCCCAGCTTCGTGTCATCCGCAAATTTGGAGATATCGCCTTCAATTCCCTCATCCAGATCATTAATATATATTGTAAATATCTGGGGTCCTAGCACTGAGCCTTGCGGTACCCCACTAGTCACTAACTGCCATTGTGAAAAGGATCCGTTTACTCTTACTCTTTGCTTTTCCAGGACAAGGGGTCACAGCTTAAGGATAAAGGGGAAATCCTTTAAAACCGAGATGAGAAGAACTTTTTTCACACAGAGAGTGGTGAATCTCTGGAACTCTCTGCCACAGAGGGTAGTTGAGGCCAGTTCATTGGCTATATTTAAGAGGGAGTTAGATGTGGCCCTTGTGGCTAAGGGGATCAGGGGGTATGGAGAGAAGGCAGGTACGGGATACTGAGTTGGTTGATCAGCCATGATCATATTGAATGGCGGTGCAGGCTCGAAGGGCCGAATGGCCTACTCCTGCACCTAATTTCTATGTTTCTATGTTTGCGTCCTGTTTGCCAGACAGTTCTCTATCCACATCAATACTGAACCCCCAATGCCGTGTACTTTAAGTTTGTATACTAATCTCTTATGTGGGACCTTGTCGAAAGCCTTCTGGAAGTCCAGATGCACCACATAAGTTTTTTTTGGCCTTCCATCACAGCTATGTGATGGATGTTTATGTAAAATGTAATTATGTTGTGTCTGGGGTCTATTTGTGTGTAATGTATGGCTGCAGAAACGGCATTTCGTTTGGACCTCCAGGGGTCCAAATGACAATTAAATTGACTCTTGACTCTTGACTCTCTTGACCACATCCACCGGTTCCCCCCTATCCACGTTACTAGTTACATCCTCGAAAAATTCTATAAGATTCGTCAGACATGATTTACCTTTCGTAAATCCATGCTGACTTTGTCCAATGATTTCACCACTTTCCAAATGTGCTGCTATCCCATCTTTAATAACTGACTCTAGCAGTTTCCCCACTACCGATGTTAGACTAACTGGTCTGTAATTCCCCGTTTTCTCTCTCCCTCCCTTCTTAAAAAGTGGGGTTACGTTAGCTACCCGCCAATCCTCAGGAACTACTCCAGAATCTAAAGAGTTTTGAAAGATTATTACTAATGCATCCACTATTTCTGGAGCTACTTCCTTAAGTACTCTGGGATGCAGCCTATCTGGCCCTGGGGATTTATCGGCCTTTAATCCATTCAATTTACCCAACACCACTTCCCGGCTAACCTGGATTTCTCAATTCCTCCAAATCCTTTGACCCGCGGTACCCTGCTATTTCCGGCAAATTATTTATGTCTTCCTTAGTGAAGACGGAACCAAAGTAGTTATTCAATTGGTCCGCCATATCCTTGTTCCCCATGATCAACTCACCCGTTTCTGACTGCAAGGGACCTACATTTGTTTTAACTAATCTCTTTCTTTTCACATATCTCTCTTTCTTTTCACATATCCATTATATTACCATTGATAGGACAGTTAGTCCAACATACAGACTCTCATAGCTAACATGAGGGAGCACCACCTCGACCTGACAATTTTGACACCCTAATATGAGTTACCTTCATAACTGTAATAGACATTTAATGCAGAAGCATGAAATTAACTGGAGTTTAGTGTAAGTGAACAAATGGATCTGATATCTATTTTCACCCTGGATATACATCAGAGTCTGAGTAAATTCAGAACATAGTCCGTTGCAAGGCAGCAACATTAACCTAGAAGTGTAGAAACAAGGATCTGCAAATGCTGGTTTATAAATGAAGACACAAAGTGCTGGAATAACTCAGCAGGTCAGGCAGCATCTCTGAAGATCATGGCTAGGTGACGTTCCAAGTTGAGATCTTACTTCAGACAAATAGCCAAATAATATTGACATCATTGTGTTACTGTTTTCAGTTGGGTTTACCAAATGGCTCCATCAAAGCCACCGTCTTAATAGAAAATATCTTAGCTGCTTTTGAGATGGAAGAGATTCTCTATGAGCTACGAGACCATTCTGCTGGACTAAACTGTGGAATCTGGGATTATTCGGCCTCTTTTGTAAACAAATTTGGTGAGCAGGCATATTTTAATAATACACACTTTGGAAGAATCGTTACCTGGTTGATCCTAAATGGCTGAGGTTTGCAGTGTACTTAAAAGCTGCACAGATGCAAATTATTTCTTAATTTTCTTTCTGTCTTTTTATAGAATGTACTTCGGCATTTGGAGGGAGAGAGGGTAAAAAAAAGGGTAGAATATTGGGAGTAAAGACAAAAAAACCTCAGCATCACTCCAAACTAAAACTGGGGTTGTAACTTTAACACGGCCACAATGAATCCAAACTGGAATTCGGCAGAAGGTTCTGTACACAGGGTGCTCTGTAAAAGTAACTTCACCCTTTCTGGTTTAGGCAAAAGGAAGTCTGGAAAGCTATATAAAGGATAAAGGTAGATATATATATATGGAGAGAGTGAGATGAAGCATTGGAGGAGTCTGGTGTGGAGCATAAGTATCAGTATTGGCCAGATTGTTCTTGTTTCTGAGCAGTAAATGGTAATGCTGTATTCCTATGAACTCAGTGTTGAGGAATGAACTGCTGATGCTGGTTTATACCGAAGATAGATAAAACACTCTTGACTCTTACTTGAACATATTAGTATTCAAGAAGGAACTGCAGATGCTGGAAGATCGAAGGTACACAAAAATGCTGGAGAAACTCAGCGGGTGTAGCAGCATCTATGGAGCGAAGGAAATAGGCGACGTTTCGGGCCGAAACCCTTCTTCAGACTGATGGGGGGTGGGGGGGAGAAGGAAGGAAAAAGGGAGGAGGAGGAGCCCGAGGGTGGGAGGATGGGAGGAGACAGCTCGAGGGTTAAGGAAGGGGAGGAGACAGCAAGGGCTAGCAAAACTGGGAGAATTCAACGTTCATGCCATCCGGACGCAAGCAACCCAGGTGGAATATGAGGTGCTGTTCCTCCAATTTCCGGCGTTGCTCACTCTGGCAATGGAGGAGACCCAGGACAGAGAGGTCGGATTGGGAATGGGAGGGGGAGTTGAAGTGCTGAGCCACCGGGAGTTCAGGTAGGTTATTGCGGACTGAGCGGAGGTGTTCGGCGAAACGATCGCCCAACCTCTGCTTAGTCTCCCCTATGTAAATCAGCTGACATCTAGAGCAGCGGATGCAGCAGATGAGGTTGGAGGAGATACAGGTGAACCTTTGTCGCACCTGGAACGACTGCTTGGCTCCTTGAATGGAGTCGAAGGGGGAGATGAAGGGACAGGTGTTGCATTTCTTGCGGTTGCAACGGAAAGTGCCCGGGGAGGGGGTGGTACGGGAGGGAAGGGAAGAATTGACAAGAAAGTTGCGGAGAGAGCTCCGGCATTTTTGTGTACCTTAAGATATTAGTAGTTGTGTTGTATTTTTGTGTATTACACGCACATACATACTTTTTTTTAGCTTTTGCACGTTTAAAGTAGTATTGCCATTTTTTTGGAATTGGTAGCTATCCCCTGTGAAAGTTTAGAGTAAGTCATAGTATAGCAAGCTGAGCTGTTTGTGATTATGATCCTGACTTTGAGATGATGCCAGATTACCAGAAACAAACGGGTTGCATCATAAGGAAACAGAAGTGCATTTTATTTCACAAACACCATTTTCCAGGACATCGACGGGAATTCATTTTACCGGATCGCAGTAAATATGTGAATATAGAGAAAATGTTTTTGAAGAGCTACATGGACCTTCTGATAAAGACTTGTCATAAGCGAGGTGCCTTGGCCACGGGAGGAATGGCAGCACTGTTACTGCCATGGGACAAGGAAGGCTTGGACTACCAGAGTGTCTTGGCGAAGGTCAGGCGGTACGTGCAGCTGCATTTAAAGTTAATGAATAGTGATGGTGTGGGAAGCTTCACATCCAAAATACAATCTGCTTTTAGAATGTTTTCATTCAAAATGACTGTTTTTGAAGTACTGTTGTTTCCAATAAATTCCATTTTATCTCATATCCAAGAGGAAAATTCAGTGGTTAACAGCAGTACTAAATTGTGCAAACAATTTGCCTTGACGTTTCCCAAGAAATTATTAAATTTCAATTTGCTTGGTAGTCTGTGGGTTTTCAATCAAGCCGTCTACAGTCTGGCTTTTCCAGTGGTGACTCTGTATAATGTCCAAGTGAACAGTGATTCCCTGCTGGTTATATTTCATTCAGCATGACTTTCAGTAAAGCTTGGACCTCTCCTCCTCTTTAGCTGCTCTTCTCGTGGCAGCACTGCTGCAGACGGTCTGGCTGACATGGGGAGTGCATCTTTAAGGGATGATGTCCCTCTGAACGGCAGACGGTACGGAAGCTTGAAAACGTGCACCACCAGACTCGAGAACAGCTTCTTTGTTATCAGGCTTCAAAAGGCCCCATCCATTAGCTAGGGTACTACCCGATCGCCTCTACTCCACTGTGGACCTTGTTTAAAGACCTGATGCATTACAATGCTGAGAACTATGTTCTGCACCCATTGCTCTATTTATTGTACTTGAATTTGACTTTGAGTTTATTTATTTTTAGTTTAGAGTTACAACGCAGAAACAGGCCCTTTGACCCACAGAGTCTGGGCCAACCACCGATCCCTGTATATGAGCACTATCCCACACACTAGGGACAATTTATAATTTTTACAAAAGCCAGTAAACCTACAAACCTGTACGTCTTTAGAGTGTGGAAGAAGCACTAGGGGAAAACCCTTGCAGGTCATGGGGAGAATGTACAAACTGACAGCAGGTTCGAACCCGGGTCTCAGGCGTTGTAAGGAAGCAACTCTACCGCTGTGCCACCATGCCTCCCCCGATTTGATTGTATTCATGTCATCGGCAGTCATTCGAAACAAATATGACTGTCCTCTCATGGAGGACGCCTGTGCGTGACTTTGTTTAACGTGGAACTGCACAGACAACCACCACACGGTCCTTGACAGGTCTGGGTCAGGATCCAGTGGCATGGAGTCCAAGACGACCAGGGACCCTTTTCTGCTGCAGCCTTCATCCGCCTTCCTAGCCATTGTGACACTCCACTAAAGTCAGCCATCATCCTCTGCATGTTCCACCTTTGAGGTCTAGGTGCATCTGGTATGATATTCATGTATGGTACATCTGATCTGTTTGGATTGCATGCAAAACAAAGCTTTTCATTGTACCTCAGTACACGTGACAATAACAATCCTAAACCTAACCTGTTGTGCAGCAGATATCAGCAGCTGTATAGCACTGGGACCTATGGATGCTTCATTTAGTATAGAAGTTGGGATGTAATGTTAAAATTGTACAAGGCATTGGTGAGGCCAATTTTGGAGTATGGTGTACAATTTTGGTCGCCTAATTATAGGAAGGATTTACTAGAATGTTGCCTGGGTTTCAGCAACTAAGTTACAGAGAAAGGTTGAACAAGTTAGGGCTTTATTCTTTGGAGCGGAGAAGGTTAAGGGGGGACTTGATAGAGGTCTTTAAAATGATGAGAGGGATAGACAGAGTTGACGTGGATAAGCTTTTCCCACTGAGAGTAGGGAAGATTCAAACAAGGGGACATGACTTGAGAATTAAGGGACAGAAGTTTAGGGGTAACATGAGGGGGAACTTCTTTACTTAGAGAGTGGTGGCTGTGTGGAATGAGCTTCCAGTGAAGGTGGTGGAGGCAGGTTCGTTTTTATCATTTAAAAATAAATTGGATAGTTATATGGACGGGAAATGTATGGAGGGTTATGGTCTGAACGCAGGTATATGAGACTAGGGGAGAATACGTGTTCGGCACGGACTAGAAGGGTCGAGATGGCCTGTTTCCGTGCAGTAATTGTTATATGGTTATTATATGGTTATTTGAAATCTTCCCTGGTGTAAAACACCCCATTACTTTTTTTCTCTGTGGCACTTACATGTGATGTTACTTTAGTGTACCAATGATAGCGAAATTCACTTTCTTAACACTTTCTTAACACGCCAATCTCACGTCCTTTCATCTTCTGCTGAATATTATTTTAAATAACTATCATAATTCACAATGAGAATCACTGACAGTCCATTAATAAGGATTTTCTTTTGCCTTTCTTAATTTGAATGTTTCACCTGGTTGTTCTACGTGGCTTTTATTTTATAGGTTTTGTATTGAGTTCAAAAATGTTATAAGAACTCCAAGTGTACTTTTAGTTGTATTGGTCATGCAGCATCTGACAGTGTTTCATCAATACTTTAGTTTGAAACTGCTTGAAATCAACGCTGGAGTCGATGGATTCATGGTGTTTGATCTGGATCTGATTAAGCCGATGACAAAGGTATTTGGATATGAATCTTGGATATTATGCATATCCTACATTCTGAATAGCCTACCCATCTGTCTACATCCTTAGCTGGAGTTTTTGAATTGCTACAATTTGGTTCAGCTTTAGGTTTATAAATATTAGCACATTCTGGGTTATATCCCTTTTCATTAATTGGCCACTTGGTCAACGCTGACACTTCACTGCTGCCGTTTTAATTGAGCAGTAATTTACCAGTTTATGAAATCATAACGATCAGATCAGTGAGGAAATTTTGTTTTGTTGGTTCTAACCAAGATGTTTTCCCAACTAATGCTCTTGGATGAAATCTTAAACTGTCCGCGCGCTCAAATACCAGAAGATCCATGATCATATTCAGGGAGCAGGGGAGTTTTGACTGGTTTCTTAGTCAATACTTAACTCTGAACCCATATTGCAAAAGGGAGTTATCTGGTCATTGTCTCAATGTTGTTGGTGGGACACCGCTGTGTGTAAATCAGCCACTTTGTATTCCCACATTACACTTGCAAACTATCTGTAACATCAGGACATCCTAGGAACTATAATAGTGCTGTCTTGATGCAAGTTTATCTTTCCCTATGTCGCCAGGAAAATGGTCCAGTAATTCAGAAGAGAACAGGGTTCTCTCATTGAACTCGAGTTCAACCTCATTAACCAAGTCATGAGTCAATATTACAAACTGACCACACGTGAAAGGGCATGAACATAACTGTTAAGTGAATAATAAGTCCCAATGCTGCTTTAGGATAAATTTAGCATAGCAGATCTGGCTCTTGATGTCTGGGCAACCTATTATTTTTCCAACTTGTGATTCTTCTTTGCTGGTTCTCTCTCTTTGGGGAAAATCGACATTTCTCAATTGAATTTCTATATTAATTGCATTGACATGCTTTGTCTTGGCCTATTCAATTACAGCTTTTTCTGGAACACACAGATGGGCCCAACCAGCTACATGTCCTAAGAGAAGATGTGGACGTGACTCCAAGTGATCTGCTCACGATGCCTTCTGTAAGTGATCTCTTCATTGCTGCTTTTGTTAATAAATTTGAAGCAATCTGTTTACTTCACAAATGGAATAGCAATGAAATAGTGAATGCTAGGAGCACAGGATATGAACAATTATTTGCGAGAAAATGTGTTCATAAATTTCTGCTGCAATCAACTCAATTTGGAAACAATGTGAGTAAACTGTACATTTTAGGTCTTTATTCTCTGGAGCACAGAAGGTTAAGGGGGGATTTGATAGAGGTCTTTAAAATGATGAGAGGGATAGACAGAGTTGATGTGGACAAGCTTTTCCCTTTGAGAATAGGGAAGATTCAAACAAGAGGACATGACTTCAGAATTAAGGGACAGACGTTTAAGGGTAACATGAGGGGGAACTTCTTTACTCAGAGAGTGGTAGCGGTGGGGAATGAGCTTCCAGTGGAAGTGGTGGCGGCATGTTTGTTGGTTTCATTTAAAAATAAATTGGATAGGCATATGGATGAGAAGAGAATGGAGGGTTATGGTATGAGTGCAGGCAGGTGGGACTAAGGGAAAAAAAGTTGTTCGGCACGGACTTGTAGGGCCGAGATGGCCTGTTTCCATGCTGTAATTGTTATATGGTTATATGGTTATACTGGTAATCAGATCACTACTGTAGCATCTTCTAAAATGCAATACACATTTGATCAACATTGAGACTTTTCACTGTTGTTGCAGCATTTAAAGATTACTTTGTAATGTTCCAGAAAAATACATTTTAACTCATTTTAATGCTTTTTGACATTTTAGAGAAGATGGTTATCAAAATTGCAGCAGGAACTTGATCACTTGATCAGGAACTTGATCGTCTGTTTTTACTTTTTTTGTTGTTTTTTGTTGTTGTCTTGTTTTAGTTAAATTTTAGTTTATTAGGTTGTGTTATGTGTGTGGGGGGGGGACACACATGGTTTTCTGTCTCTTCCGTCGGGGGAATGCGACTTTTTCTGTCATATCCCCCCTTCTCTGCCTCAGTCTGCGCTGAGGCCTAATGGCGGAGCTGGCGGTTATTTAAATTATCACAAAAGTTTAATTGTTAATTTGAGATATTTAACATAAGGTCATAAAGAATAGGAATAGAATTAGGCTATTCGGCCCATCAAGGTAATCATTATCTCTCCCTCCTAACTCAATTTTCCTGCCTTTTCCCCATAGCCTCTGATACCTGTAGTAATCAAGAATCCATCTATCTCTGCCTTAAAAATATCCACTGACTTGGCCTCCATAGCCTTCTGTGGCAAAGAATTCCACAGATTCACCACCCTCTGACTAAAGAAAGTTCTCCTAATCTTCCTTCCTAAAAGAATGTCCTTTAATTCTGAGGCTATGACCTCTGGTCCTAGACTCTTCTACTTGCGGAAACATCCTCTCCACGTCCACTCTATCCAAGCCTTTTATTATTCTGTATGTTTCAATGAGGTCCCCACTCATTCTTCTAAACTCCAGCGAGTACAGGCCCAGTGCCGACAAATGCTCATCATAGGTTAACCAACTCATTCCTGGGATCATTCTTATAAACCTCCTCTGGACCATCTCCAGCACATCCTTCCTCAGATATGGTGCCCAAAATTGCTCACAATATTCCAAATGCGGCTTTACCAGCACCTTATAGAGCCTCAACAACACATCCCTGTTTTTGTATACAAGCTCTCTTGAAATAAATGCTAGCTGTTTGTTTTCTTTACTACCAATTCGACTTGCAGCTTAACTTTTTGGGAATCCTGCACCAGCACTCCCAAGTCCCTTTGCACCTCCGATTTCTGGATTCTCACCCCATTTAGAAAATAGTCTATGCCTTTATTCCTACTACCAAAATGCATGACTCCACACTTTGCTACACTATATTCCATCTGTCACTTCTCTGCCCACTCCCCAATCTGTCCAAGTCCTTCTGCAGAGTCCCTGCTTTCTCTACACTACCTGCCCCTCCACCTATTTTCGTATCATCTGCAAACTTTCCCACAACGCCTTTGATCCCCTCGTCCAAATCATGAATATACAACGTGATAAATAGCGGCCCCAGCACTGACCCCTGCGGAACTCAGCTAGTTACTGGCAGCCAAACAGAAAAAGCCCCCTTTATTGCCACACGGATTAGGGACTGAGGGGATGGGATACTAGGTTAACATTTCTCCTGGATCATGGAGTGTGCCCTCCATCCCAGCTGAATCCATATTTTGTGTCTCGGGCTGAGCCTTTAAATCATTATCAATCATCATCTATCAGCCTAACTTGCCTGTGCTGACCAAGATGCCCCATCTACACTAGTTCCGCCTGCCCATATCCTTCTAAACATTTCCTATTCATGTTTCTGTGCAAATGTATTTTAAATGTTGATATAGTACCTGCCTGAACTACCTCCTCGGGCGGCGTGGTCCATATATTTAATCATGTGCAATCAGACATACAACTGCACACCAAGTGTGATCTCAAATCAGTTTCATGTGGATGAATGCACATCCCCGTATATTATTTTTGTGCTTGTACCATTCTTGGCTAATTAGGTCACAAGAATGCCTGATGTGTAGGAAGGATGTCAACAAAATAGAGAGAGTACAGAGGAGATTTACTAGAATGTTGCCTGGGTTTCAGCAACTAAGTTACAGAGAAAGGTTGAACAAGTTAGGGCTTTATTCTTTGGAGCGCAGAAGGTTAAGGGGAGACTTGATAGAGGTTTTTAAAATGATGAGAGGGATAGACAGAGTTGACTTGTAAAAGCTTTTCCCACTGAGAGTAGGGAAGATTCAAACAAGGGGACATGACTTGAGAATTAAGGGACTGAAGTTTAGGGGTAACATGAGGGGGAACTTCTTTACTCAGAGAGTGGTAGCGGTGTGGAATGAGCTTCCAGTGAAGGTGGTGGAGGCAGGTTCGTTTTTATCATTTAAAAATAAATTGGATAGTTATATGGATGGGAAGGGAATGGAGGGTTATGGTCTGAGCGCAGGTATATGGGACTAGGGGAGATTATGTGTTCGGCACGGACTAGAAGGGTCGAGATGGCCTGTTTCTGTGCTGTAATTGTTATATGGTTATATTATATGGTTATATGTAGAAAGAGAATGCTCTTCTGCACTTGGTATTAAGATGGATGGACTGTAGTGCCTGATAGTGAACTTTACTAGTTACTTTATATCTTTGAAGTACAAATTATTTGCCTTTAAATGGAAATTCATATGCTGTATATATTCTCATATTTTCAATATGTAGGGTGGAGTAACCTTGCATGGATTAAAATACAACATTGGTGTTGGAATTCTTTTCATAGAAGCATGGCTAAGAGGTATGGACAGTTTGTGATTAATTTTGATACACAAATTTAAATGTTAAATGGTTACTTATGTATTTAGACCAATAGCAGAAGTGCAGTAAGCTGCTCTCTACCTCGCATCTGAATTGAGAGAAAGATGTGGATATAGTTAGACCTAGAGGCAACCTGGTCAAACAATGATGCCTGCCAACTAAATAGATTGATTGTTCTGAATGTTTGTGCCACCCATCAGTTCTCATTCTGTTGGAATTAATCTGTTAACCCACTAAAGCTTAAGGATAAGGGGGAAATCCTTTAAAACTGAGATGAGAAGAACTTTTTTCACACAGAGAGTGTTGAATCTCTGGAACTCTCTGCCACAGAGGATAGTTGAGGCCAGTTCATTGGCTATATTTAAGAGGGAGTTAGATGTGGCCCTTGTGGCTAAGGGGATCAGGGGGTATGGAGAGAAGGCAGGTACGGGATACTGAGTTGGATGATCAGCCATGATCATATTGAATGGCGGTGCTGGCTCGAAGGGCTGAATGGCCCACTCCTGCACCTAATTTCTATGTTTCTATGTAAATGGAGACTAAATTACATGTTTCATGTTTGCAGGATAACCATTAGTCGAAGTCCGAGCAAATATAAGGGTCATAGTCATACAGCATGGAAATGGACCTGTTGTTCCAACTCATCCATGTCGATCAAGGTGCCTACCTGAGCTACTCCAATTTGCTTGCATTTGGCCTATATCCCACTAAACCATCCCTACTCATTGGGACATGGCTTATTGGCTACCTCCTATTTGAGCTACAGATCTTCACGGGACTAAGTTGTGAATTATTTTTAATGGACCAAGCCCAATGGTATTGCACAAAGCAGATTTTCTCATTAGTGTTGGAGATTTACAATGAACCATGGATTCGGATAGTGTGCTCCAAACTGCACGAGGGAAAAGACAGAAATTGGAAGACCAGTCTGTAACTATTGGGAAAACTTTGTTCATATTGGACTAATTGCAACTAATTACATGATGAAAGTACAGTCCTGTTCTGATGAAGGTTACCAACCTAGCAAATGGAGACTGTTCCCCGATCCATGGATACTGAATGATTTGCAGGGATTTCCTAATATTCACTTTTATTTCGTGCTTCCATCTGTGATGTTTTTCATTGTTTCAACATTTTAAGGTGACAGATGTGTGCATATAAATATCAGTTTTCTGCAGCTAAACTGGACTGGTTCAGACATAGGCTTTTGAGGAGTTTAGTTTTAAAGTTGTAAACTGTGTGATTCCCCTTACAACGTTGTCATCTTTCCTCTACTCCCCTCTCTAACCACTGGTGCATAGGTCTGCATCTATTGTTCCTCTGTGAGCCTAAATAAGGGCTGTCAATTTGCTGTTAGGGAGCATCACAAATGAGTTGTCACTGACACAAATGTGTACATATGCCATGAAGAGAAGAAATATCAGTCATTTTCTGATGTCAACCAGTGAAAGTTGGCTGTTGATAAATTAACAGGTGTTTGTACCCTGGAGATGGACACAGTGCTGGTGTGATACAATGAGTGAAGCAGCATCTCTGGAGAAAAAGGATGGATGATATTTCGGGTCGGGACCATCTTCAGACTGACGTCTGAGGTCAGTCTGAAGAAGGATCTTGACCTGAAACGTCACCCATCCTCTTTCTCCAGAGATGCCGCTTGACCCGCTGAGTTACTCCGGCACTTTGTGTCTATCTGTGGTATAAACTAGTATCTGCAGTTTCTTTCTATGCAGATATTTGTAATTTGGATTTGTAAATCAAGAAATAAGTTGGTATGAAATAATGAGCAAGTCATCAGAGAGAGTTGACATGGGGACAGATGCTATTGTGGCATGTTCTGTGAAAGTGACAAATAATATCTGGACAAATTGAATAAAGGAATACGGATTAAACCATTCATACCAAAAATATGTGTTCCTGCAAAACATTTTGTCAAGCAAAATGTGATAAACTAAGACTGCTGATCAAAATGTATTATGGGTACACAAGAGACAGCCAGCCAATGGTGGAACCTGGAGCAAACACTGGTGGTGCAGCATCTATTGAGGGAAGGAGTTGATGCAGGGTTTCAATCCGAAATGTCAACAATTCCTTTCCACCCCACCGCCGATGCTGCTCGATCTACTGAATTCCTCTGGCAGTTTATTATTTTAAATTACGGATATTTTGATACTAGGTTATTCCCTTGTATGGGGAATAGAATACTGCTAGTCTATCTGTCTATCTGTCTATCTATCTATCTATAAAACTGTGTGCCTGCCGCCGTCCGTCCGTCGTCCGTCCGCCATCGTCCGGCTGCCTGCCAGCCTTTGATTCGTTGCTACACCGAAACCAGATGCAGAATCGCCGAGATTTTTTCCATTTCGGTAGAGATTTCACTTTTCATAGAAACATAGAAATTAGGTGCAGGAGTAGGCCATTCGGCCCTTCGAGCCTGCACCGCCATTCAATATGATCATGGCTGATCATCCAACTCAGTATCCCGTACCTGCCTTCTCTCCATACCCTCTGATCCCTTAGCCACAAGGGCCACATCTAACTCCCTCTTAAATATAGCCAATGAACTGGCCTCAACTACCCTCTGTGGCAGAGAGTTCCAGAGATTCACCACTCTCTGTGAAAAAAGTTTTTCTCATCTCGGTTTTAAAGGATTTCCCCCTTATCCTTAAGCTGTGACCCCTTGTCCTGGACTTCCCCAACATCGGGAACATCTTCCTGCATCTAGCCTGTCCAACCCCTTAAGAATTTTGTAAGTTTCTATAAGATCCCCTCTCAATCTCCTAAATTCTAGAGAGTATAAACCAAGTCTATCCAGTCTTTCTTCATAAGATGGTCCTGACATCCCAGGAATCAGTCTGGTGAACCTTCTCTGCACTCCCTCTGTGGCAATAATGTCCTTCCTCAGATTTGGAGACCAAACCTGTACGCAATACTCCAGGTGTGGTCTCACCAAGACCCTGTACAACTGCAGTAGAACCTCCCTGCTCCTATACTCAAATCCTTTTGCTATGAAAGCTAATATACCATTCACTTTCTTCACTGCCTGCTGCACCTGCATGCCTACTTTCAACGACTGGTGTACCATGACACCCAGGTCTCACTGCATCTCCCCTTTTCCTATTCGGCCACCATTTAGATAATAGTCTGCTTTCCTGTTTTTGCCACCAAAATGGATAACCTCACATTTATCCGCATTATACTGCATGTGCCAAACAGTTGCCCACTCACCCAGCCTATCCAAGTCACCTTGCAGTCTCCTAGCATCCACCTCATAGCTAACAATGCCCCCCAGCTTAGTGTCATCCGCAAACTTGGAGATATTGCCTTTAATTCCCTCATCCAGATCATTAATATATATTGTAAATAGCTGGGGTCCCAGCACTGAGCCTTGCGGTACCCCACTAGTCACTGCCTGCCATTGTGAAAAGGACCCGTTTACTCCTACTCTTTGCATCCTGTTTGCTAGCCAGTTCTCTATCCACATCAATACTGAACCCCCAATGCCGTGTGCTTTAAGTTTGTATACTAATCTCTTATGTGGGACCTTGTCGAAAGCCTTCTGGAAGTCCAGATACACCACATCCACTGGTTCTCCTCTATCCACTCTACTAGTTACATCCTCGAAAAATTCTATAAGATTCGTCAGACTTGATTTACCTTTCGTAAATCCATGCTGACTTTGTCCAATGATTTCACCACTTTCCAAATTTTCTTTCAAAGCATCCACTCCTGATTACATTTCGTACAAATTTTTTAATCAAACCCTTCTCCCCCCCCCCCCCCCCCCCCCCCCCCATATTAAAAAAAAAAACTGGCTTCTCAACCATAGAAGCAGCCCCAGCCCCAGCCCCTGGTGAACGTTCCATTGTGTGATGTCACAATGCCCAATGTTCACATATGTCCAATCGGAATAGATCATTTACATATGCCTTTGCAGGAGCCCCAGCCCCACCCCCGCAGCCTGTGTCATCACTTGTGTGGGAATAAAGAAAGAGGATTGGGGGTGAAAGGGAATGGGGAACAGATGGACTGTCCCTCCCCCTCCCCCTACCACTATCCCTTCCCACTATTTCCCCTCTGTCCCCCCCACCCCTCTCCCCCTCCCCCCACACTCTTCCCCCTCCCTCCCCTGCCCCATCTCCCTCCACTCCCCCTCCCCACACCTCTCTCCCCCTCCCACACCTCTCTCCCCCCTCCCCATCCCTCTCTACCCCTCCCCCCATCCCTCTCTCCTCCCCTTCTCAATCTCCCTCTCCTCACCCCCTCTACCTCTCCTCCCCTCCTCCTCCCACCACATCCCTCTCTCCCCCCCCCCCCTTCCCCTCTCCCCTTCCCTCCCCCACCGCCTTCCCTTCCCTCCCCCCCCCCCCTTCCCTCTCTCTCCCACCCCCCTCCCACACCCCCATCCATCCCCCCCACCCCCCCCCTTCCCCCTCCCCATTCCTCCCCCCCCCCATCCACACTCGTCCCCCCCCCTCTACCCCCTACCCCATCTCCCTCCTCGCCTCCCTCGCCCCCACTCTTTCCCCTCCCCCCCCCACCCCTCTCTCCTCCCCCTCTCCCATCTTCCTCTCCTCACCCCCTCCCCCACCCCTAGCCTCTCTAACGCACCCCCTTCCTCTCTCTCCCCCTCCCCTTCCCTTCCCCCCTACCCTCAGACCCCTCTTCCACCACTCCCCCTCCTCTCCCCACCCCACCTCCCCTTCTCCACCCCTCTTACCCCACCCCCTCTCCCTCTCCGTTCCTCACCCCCTCTCTCTCCTCCCCTCCCCACCTCCCCCCCCCACTCCCCTACCCTTCCTTCCCCCTCCTCCACCTCTCCCCCTCCCTCCCCTCCACTCCCCCCCCTCTCTTCCCCCCTCTCTCCCCCAGTCTCCCCCCCCTCTTTCCCCTCTCTCCTCCCTCCCTCCCACTTCCCCCCCCCTCCCCTACCCCTCTCTCCCTCCTCTCCCATCCCTTCCCCCCCCTCCTCTCCCCCCCTCCCCATCGCTCCTCCCCCCCCCCTACATCTCACTCTCCTCAGCCCTCTCCCTCTCCTCCCCTCCCCTCTTCTCTTCCCCCTCTCCCTCCTCCTCCCCCTCTCCCTCTCCTTCCCTCTCCCCCCTCTCTCCCTCCCTCTCCCTCCCCCTCCCTCTCCTCCCCCCCTCCTCCCATCCTCCCCCTCCCCCCTCCCCCCCCCCTCCCCCCCCCACCCCCCTATCTCCCTTCCCTCTCCCCTCCTCTCTCCCCTCCCCCTCCCTCTCTCTTCCCCTCCCCTCTCCTCCCCTCTCCCCTCCCTCTCTCTCCCCCTCTCCTTCCCTCTCTCTCCCCCCCCCTCCCCCCCTCCCTCCTCCCCTCCCCCCCCCCCCCCTCCCCCCTCTCCCCCTCCCTCCCCCCCCCCCTCTCCCCCTCCCCCCTCCCCTCCTCCCCCCTCCCCTCCCCTCTCCTCCTCCTCTCCTCTCCCCTCTCTCTTCTCTCTCTTCCTTCTCCCCTCACCCTCCTCTCTCCTCTCCTCTCTTCCTCTCCCCCTCTTTCTCCCCTCCTCCCCCCTCCTCTCTCCCCTCCCCCCTCTCCTCTTCTCTCCCCCATCCCTCTCTCCCCCTCCCCTCCCATCCCTCCTCTCCCCTCTCCCTCCCCCCTCCCCCCTCCCTCCCTCCCTCTCTCTCTCCCCCCCCCACTCCCCCCCCCCCCCCCGAACCCCCCACCCCCTTCCTCACCCCCCCCCCCTCCCCCGCACCCTCCCCACCCCTCCCCCCCCTCCCCCCTCTCCCCTCCCCCCCCTCTCCCCCCCCTCTCCCTTCCTCTCCCCCCCTCCCTTTCCCTTCCCTTCCCCAGCTCCCCTCCCTCCCCCTCCCCCCTCCTCTTCCCCGCTCCCACATCCTCTCTCCCCTCCCTCCTCCTCTCTCCCCTCCCCTCCCCCTCCTCCCTCCTCCCCCTTTCTACCCCCCCCCTCCCCCCCCCCCCCCCCCTCCCCCCCCCCCCCCCCCCCCTTCTCCCCCCCCCCTCCTCCCCCTCTCCCCTCCCCCCCCCCCCCTCCCCCCCCCCCTCCCTTTCTCCCCCCCCCTCCCCTCCTCTCTCTCCCCTCCCTCCTCCCATCTTCTCTTTTTCCCCCTCTCCCTCCTCTCCTCTCCCCCCTCCTCTCTCTCCCCTCCCACCTTGCCTCCCTCTCCCCCCTCCCCCCGCCTTCCCTCCCAACTCTCTCCCTCCCCTCCTCACTCTCCTCCTCCTCCCTTCTCTCTCTCTCCTCCTCTCTCTCCTCTCTCTCTCCTCTCTCCCCCCCTCTCTCTCTCTCTCCCCCTCCTCCTCTCCCCCCCTCCTTCCTCTCCTCCTCCCCATCCATCTTCTCCTCCCCCCCCTCCCCTCTTCCCCTTCCCTCCCTCTCTCCCCCCCCCCTCCCTCCTCTCCCCCCCCCCCTCTCCCCTCCTCCCCTCCCCTCTCCCCCCCCCCTCTCCCTCCCCTCTCCCTCCTCCCCCCCTCTCTCCCCCCTCTCTCCTCCCTCCCTCCCCTCTCCCCTCCTCTCCCCCCCTCTCCTCTCCCCTCCTCCCCTCCCTCTCCCTCACCCTCCCCTCCTTCTCTCTCCTCTCCTCCCCCCCCCCCCCCTCCCTCCTCCCTCTGTCTTTCCTCTCCTCCCCTCTGTCTGCCTCAGCTCCCCCCCCCCCCTCCTCTCTCACCTCCCTCTTCCCTTTCTCTGAATCTCCCTCTCCTCTCCCCCTCCTCCTCTCTCCTCTCCCCCCCTCTCTCCTCCCCCCCCCCTCCTTCCCTCTCTCTCTCTCCTCTCCCCCCCTCTCCTCCCTCTCCCCCCCTCTCCCTTCTCCCCTCCCCTCCCCCCATCCCCCTCCCCCTCTCCCTCCACACCTCTCCCCTCCCCCCCTCTCCCCCCTCCTCTCCCTCCCCTCCCCTCCTCTCCTCCCTCCTCTCCCCTCCCTCTTCCCTCTCTCCTCCTCCCTCCCTCCCTCCTCCTCCCTCCCTCCTTCCCCTCCCCCCTCTCTCTCCCTCCCCCCCCCTTCTCCCCCTCTCCTCCCCCCCTCCTCCCCCTCTCCCCCCCCTCCCCCTCCCTCTCCCCCTCCCCCT
This sequence comes from Leucoraja erinaceus, assembly GCF_028641065.1. NCBI lineage: Eukaryota > Metazoa > Chordata > Chondrichthyes > Rajiformes > Rajidae > Leucoraja > Leucoraja erinaceus. Next base: position 134,318,910 of record NC_073377.1, on the reverse strand, counting down.
CCCCTCCCCCCCTCCCCCCCCTCCTCCCCCTCCTCCCCCCTCCCCCTCTCCCCCTCCTCCCTCTCCCCCCTCCCTCTCTCCTCCCCCCTCCCCCTCTTCCCCTCCTCTCTCCCTCCCCTCCCCCCCCTCCCCTCCCCCCTCCCCCCCCCCCTCCGCCTCCCCGCCCCTCTCCTCCCTTCCCCTCCCCTCCCCCTCCCCCCCTCCTTCCCTCTCTGTCCCTCCCTCCCTCCCTCTCCCCCTCCCTCCCCTCTTTCCCTCTCTCCCTCTCCCTCTCTCCCCCTCTCTCCCTCTCCCCCCCTCCCCGCTGTCCTCTCCTCCCCCCTCCCTCCTCCCCTCCCCCCCCCCCCCCCTCTCCCCCCCCCTCCCCCCTCTCCCTCTCCCCCCCCCCCTCTCCCTCCCTCTCTCTCCCCCCCTCCCCCTTTCTCCCCACTTCTCTCCCCTCCCCTCCCCCTCCTCTCTCTCCTCTCCCCTCCCCCCCCCTCCTCTCTCCCCCTCTCTCTCCCCTTCTCTCTCCCTCTCTCCCTCTCCTCCTCTCTCCCCTCTCCCTCTCCTCTCTTTCTCTCTCTCTCTCTTCCCCCTCTCTCCCTCTCTCCCCCCTCTCCCTCCCTCTCCCCCCTCCCCCCCCTCCCCCCCCTCCCCCCCCCCCTCTCCCCTCTCTCCCTCCTCCTCTCCTCTCCCCCCCTCCCCTCCTCTTCCCTCTCTCCTCTCCCTCTCTCTCCCCCCTCTCTCCTCCTCCATCCTCTCCTCTCTCTCCCCTCCTCTCCCCTCCTCCCCCTCTCTCCCTCCTCCTCTCCCCTTCCCTCCCCATCCCTTTCCCCCCCTCCTCCCTCCTTCTCCCCCCCTCCTCTCCCCTCCTCCTCCCCTCTCTCCCTCCCTCCCCTCTCCCTCCCCTCTCCCCTCCCTCCCCCTCCTCCCCCCCCTCTCCTCTCCTCCCCTCCCTCTCCTCCTCCCCCCCCCTCTCCTCTCTCCTCTCTCCCTCTCTCCCTCTCCTCCCCCCTCTCCCTCTCCCTCCCCTCCCCCCTCTCCTCTCTCTCTCTCTCTTCTCCTCTCCCTCTCCCTCCCCCCTCCTCTCCCCCTCCCCCTCTCTCTCTCTCTCTCTCCCTCTCTCTCTCTCTCTCCCTCTCTCTCTCTCCCTCTCTCCCCCCCCCTCCCCCCCCCTCCCCCTCCTCCCCCTCCTCCCCTCCTCCTCTCTCTCCCCCTCCCCTCCCCCTCCTCCCTCTCCCTCCCCTCCCCTCCTCTCTCCCTCTCCTCTCCCCCCTCCTCCTCTCCTCCCTCCCTCTCCCATCCTCCTTCCCTCCTCTCTCCTCCCTCCTCTCCCTCCTCCCTCCCCCCCCTCTCCCCCTCCCTCCCTCCCTCCTCCCCTCCTCCTCCCCCTCCCCCCCCCCCTCCTCCTCCCCTCTCCCCCCCTCCCCCCCTCCCTCTCTCCCTCCCTCCTCTCTCCCCCTCCCTCCTCCCCCCTCTCTCTCCTCTCCCTCTCCCCCTCTCTCTCTCCTCTCCCTCCCTCCTCCCCCCCTCCTCTCCCTCCCCCCCCCCCTCCTCCCCTCCCCTCCTCCCCCCTCCCTCTCCCTCCCCCCCCATCTCACCTCCCCTCTCTCCCTCTTCCCTCTCGCCCCCCTTCTCCCCCCCCCCTCTCCTCTCCCCTCCTCCTCCCCTCCCCCCCTCCCCTCCTCCTCTCCCCCCCCCCATCCTCTCCTCTCCTCTCCCCTCCCCCTCCTCTCCTCCTCCCCCCTCTCCTCTCCCTCTCCCCCCTCTCCCTCCTCCCTCCTCCTCCCTCTCCCCTCCTCCTCTCCTCTCCTCCCTCTCCTCCCTCTCTCTCTTCTCCTCTCTCCCCCTCCTCCCCTCCTCCTCCCATCCCTCTCTCCTCCTCTTTCTCCTCCCTCCTCCCTCCCTCTCTCCCCCTCTCCCTCCTCCTCCCTCTCCCCCCCCCCTCTCTCTCCCCCCCCCCCTCTCCCTCCTCCCCTCTCCCTCCCTCCCCTCTCCTCCCCCCTCTCCCCTCTCCCCCTCTCCTCTCCCTCTCCTCTCCTCTCCTCTCCTCTCCTCCCTCCCTCCCTCCCCCCCTCCCTCTCCCCCCCTCCCCCCCTCCCCCCCCTCCCCCCTCCTCCCTCTCCCCCACCCCCCTCCTCCCCCTCCCCCCCCCCCCCTCCCCCTCCCCTCCTCTTCTCTCCACTCTCCCCTCCTCTCCCCTCTCCTCTCTCTCCCCCTCTCTCTCCCTCTTCCTCTCCTCCCCCCCTCTTCTCCCCCCCCCCCCCTCCCTTCTCCCTCTCCTCCTCTCTCCTCTCTCCCCCTCTCTCCCTCTCCCCTCTTCTCCCTCTCCTCCTCCCTCCTCTCCCCCCCCTCCTCCCTCCTCTCCTCTCCTCTCCTCCTCTCTCTCTCTCTCCTCTCCTCTCCCCCCTCCTCCTCCTCCCCCTCCCTCCCACTCTCTCTCCCCCTCCCCCCCTCCTCCCCCCCTCCTCCCCCTCCTCTCCCTCTCCTCCCCTCCTCCCCTCCCCCCTCCCCCCCCCTCCTCCTCCCCCTCCCCCCCCTCTCCTCCCTCCCCCCCCTCTCTCTCCCCTCTCCTCTCTCCTCCCCTCCCTCCTCCTCCTCTCCTCCCTCCTCCTCTCCCCTCCCCTCTCCTCTCTCTCTCTCTCTCCCCCTCTCCCCTCCTCCCCCTCTCTCTCTCTCTCTCTCCCCTCCCCCTCTCTCTCTCTCTCTCTCTCTCTCTCCCCCCCTCTCCCCCTCCCCCTCTCTCTCCCACCTCTCTCTCCCTCCCCTCCCCCCCCTCCCTCACTCCCTCTCCCCCCCTCCCCCTCTCCCTCCTCTCCTCTCCTCCTCCCCTCCCTCCTCCTCTCTCTCCTCTCCTCCTCCCTCTCCTCCCCTCCCCCTCCCCCCCCCTCTCTCTCCTCCCCCTTCTCCCTCCTCCTCTCCCTCCTCCTCCCCTCTCGTTCCCCTCTCCACTGACCCCTCCTCTCCTCCTCTCTCTCCTCTCCTCTCTCTCTCTCTCTATCTATCTCTCTCCCTCTCTCGCTCCTTCCATATCTTTCTCCTATCCCTCTCTCTCTCCTCTATCTATCTCTCTCTCTATCTATCTATCTATCTATCTATCTATCCTCCTCTCCTCTCTCTCCCCTCCCCTCCCTCCCCCCTCCCCTCCCCCTCTCCCTCCTCCTCCCCTCCTCGATCCTCCCCCTCCTCTCCTCCCCTCAGCTTCCAACACTCTCCGAAACAATCTCCTCTCCAGGAACACTCCCCTCCTCTCCTGCTGCCTCAGGCAGGGATCTTTTTTCCCAATCCCTCCTCTCAGTGCTCCTCTCTCCTTTTCCCCCGGCTTTCAGTTCCATCCTCCCCCTCTCCCTGCATGGTCTAATCCTTGGGTTCTCCTCCCCACCCCTTGGGGGAGCAGACCCCCTCTCCTGCACTCTGGTCTCCTCTCCCTCCTCCTCTCTCCTCCTCTCCTCTCCGCCTCTCTCTCCTCCCCTCCTGCCCTTTCTTCGTTGACCCCTGCTCCTCTCCTATCAGCTTCCAACACACTTCTCTCCAAAGTTGCCTCTCAGGAACCCCTCCTCTTTTCACTGCTGCAGCAGGCCCTCTCCCTCCTCCTTCTCCCCTCCAGGGGAGTGCTCTCCTTCCTCTCCTCTGGCAACGGCTTCCTTCCCTCATGGAGGAGACGGGTGCATGGTCTCCCCTCTTCCCCTCTCCTCTCACTCCCTCCTCTTGGTTAATATCTCCTCTCAAATCCATCCGTCCTCAGTCTCCTCTCCCTCTCCTCCTCTTTTCCTCTCGTCCTCCTCTCCTCTCCTTCCTATCCTTCCCCCTCACTTCGAAACAAAGTTCCTAGACTCTCCTCTCCTCTCCCCCTCTCCTGCCTCAGGCAGGGGAGGTCTCTTCCTCTCCCCTAGGGAGTGCTCCTCTCTTACATTTGGCCCCTCGGCCTCAGTTCCCATTGGAGGAGACGGGTGCATGGTCCCTCTCCTCTCCCCTCTCCCCTCTCTCCATTGGTGGAGCCCCCCAACGGGTCTGCACTTCCTCCTCTCCCTCTCCTATATCCACTCCTCTCCATCCTCTCCCCCCCTCTACGGATCCCTTCCTGCCTTTTCTTCGTTCCCGGCTCCTCCTTCCTGTCCCTTCCACTCCCCTCTCCCCCAAAGTTGCCCTCTCCCTCACTGAACTTTTCACTGCCTCTCCTCCTCTCTCCCGAGGTCCTCAATTGAGAGGGCAGGGGAGTGCTCTCCTCTTACATTTGGCAACGGCTTCCCTCCTCCCTCTCCTCCCTCCCGGGTGCATGGTCCCCCTCCCCTCCCCTGGGGGAATCTCTCCTCCCTTGGGGAGCAGTTCCTCTCCTCCACTCCTCTCTCCTCTTTCTCCTCTCCCCCCTCCCCCCCTCTCCTCTCCTCCCCCCCCTCCCCTTCCTCTCCTCTCTCCTCCCCGATACTCCTCTGTCCTTCTGTCTCATCTCTCTGCTCTCCCTCTCCAATCTCTCCTCTGGATTCATCCTGCTCCTATCTTTTCCTTCTAAGTATCCTCTCATCATTTCATTTTGTCTGTTGAAGTACACGTTTTTCTCAAATCCTTCTCCTCCCCCCCCCTCCTCCTCTCCCCCCTCCTCTCTCTCCTCTCCTCTTCTCCCTCTACTCCTCAGCTCTCCAACCCACTTCGAAACCCTCCTCTCCCCCAGGAACACTGAACTTTTCACTCTGCAGCCTCCAGGGAGGTCCCCTTGGGATTTTTCCTTTCCTCCCTCAGGGCAGTGCCTCTCCTCTCTCTTGAGAATCCCTCTCCTTCCATTCCTCCCTCTCTCCTCTCCTGGCCCTCCTCTTCCCCTCCTCTCTCCTCCCCTTGGGGGAGCCCCCCCTCTCCCCTGCTCTCCCTCTCCTCCTCCTCTAAAACTCCTCCCTCTTCCCGTCCGGCTGCCCCCCCCTCCTTCTCTCCTCCTCTCCTTCCTCCCCCGATCCTCGCCCCCTCCTCCCCTCCCTTCTCTCCTCCCTCTCCTCTCTCCTCTCCTCCAATCGTAATGGACCTCCTCTCCTCCCGTCCTCCCCTCTCCTCTTCTCCCTCCTTCATCCCTCTCCTCCCCTCCACCCTCTCAATCTCCCTCTCCTCCTCCCTCTCCTCTCCTCTTCCTCTCTCTCTCCCTCCCTCCCCCGCTCCTCCTCTCTTTCGTCTGTCCCCTCCTCTTTCTCCCCTCCTCTCTCCCCTCCTCCCCCCCCCCTCCCCCCCCCCCAAGTCCTTTCAAAAATAAACTCCTCTCTCCTCCTCCTCCCTCAGCTTCCCCCACACCTTCCCCCCAAAGACCTCCCCTCTCCCCTTTTCTCTGCTCCATCAGGCAGGGAAAAGTCCCCTCCCCCTCTCCTTCCCTGCTCCTCTCCTCTCCAGTGCTCTCCTCTCTTTTGAGAACTCTCCTCCAGTTCCATTCCCCTCTCCCTCTCTCTCTCCTCATCTCCTCCTCCCTCTCCTCCCTCCTCTCCCCTCCTCCTCTGCACTTGGTCTAGTTCCTTATATCCTCCTCTCTCTCCTCCCGGCTCCTGACTTGTGGCAGCCAGAATTTGTTTCCCTCCTACTCCCTCACCTCCCCTCCCTCTCCCCTCCTCTCTTTTCCTCCTCCCTCTCCCCACATTTCCTCCCTCCTCCTCCCTAAATCTCCCTCCCTCTCCCCTCCTCTCCTCTCCTCCTCCTCCCCATCTCTCCCCCCCCCCCCCCCCCCCCCCCTCCTCCTCTCAAAAAACCCTCTTCTCACCCCCATCCTCTCCCGTCCTCCCCTCTCCAATCCCCAATCCTCACAGATGTCCTCCCCTCCTCTCCTCTCCTCTATGCCTTTGCCTCTCAGCCCCTCCCCTCCTCTCCCCCTCATTTCTCCCCCTCCTCCCCCTCCTCCTCTCCTCTCCCCTCTCCTCCCCCTCCTCTCTCCCCCCTCCCCTCCTCTCCTCCCCTCCCCTCCTCCCTCCTCCTCCTCCCCCCCTCCCCCTCCTCTCCTCTCCTCCCCTCCCCTCCACCTCCTCCCCTCCCCTCTCCCTCTCCCTCTCCTCTCCTCCTCCTCCTCCCCCCTCCTCTCCTCTCCCCCCTCCCTCTCCCTCTCCCCCCTCCTCCTCTCCTCCCCCTCCCCTCTCCCTCCTCCTCTCCTCCTCTCCTCTCCTCTCCTCTCCTCCTCTCTCCTCCCCTCTACCCTCCTCCCCAACCCTTTCCCCTCCTCTCCTTCTCCCCCCCTCTCCCTCCCTCCTCTCCCTCTCCCCTCCCCTCTCCTCTTCTTCCCCCTCCCTCCCCTCTCCTCTCCCCCCTCTCCCCCCCTCTCCCTCTCCTTCTCCTCATTCCCCTCCCCTCTCTCTTTCCCCTCCTCCCCTCTCCTCTCTCTCCTCCCCTCCCCACCCTCCCCCCTCCCCTCCTCCTCCCCCTCTCCCCTCCTCTCCTCTCCTCCCCCTCCCTCCCTCCCCTTCCTCTCCTCCCCCTCTCCTCTCCTCCCTCCCCCCCTTCTCCTCCTCTCTCCTCTCCCTCTCCTCTTCTCCTCCCCCTCTCCTCCCCCCTCCTCTCTCCTCCCTCCCCTCCTCCCCCTCTCCTCCCCTCCTCTCCTTCTCCTCTCCCCCCCTCTCCTCTCCTCCCCTCTCCCCTCCCCTCCCCTCCCCTCCCCCTCCCCCACCCTCCTCTCCTCTCCTCCCCCTCCTCCTCTCCCCTCCTCCCCCCCCCTCCCCCTCTCCTCTCTCCTCCCCTCCCCCCTCCCCTCCCCCCTCTCCCCCTCCCCCTCCCCCCCTCCTCCCCTCTCTCTCCCTCCTCCCCTCTCCCCCCCCCCTCCCCTCCCCTCCCCCCCTCTTCTCTCTCCCTCCTCTGATCCCGCCCCCCCCCCCCCCCCCTCCTCCGCCCCCCTCCCCAGACCCCCTCTCTCTCTCCTCTCTCTCCTCCTCCTCCCCCTCCTCCCCTCTCCCCCCTCTCTCTCCCCTCTCCTCTCCTCTCCCCCCTCCCTCCTCTCCCCTCCCCTTCGCTGCCTCCCCCTCTCCCCTCCTCCCTCCTCCCCCCTCCCCTCTCTCCCTCCCTCCTCTCCTCCTCTCCTCTCCTCTCCCCTCCCTCCTCCCCCTCTCCCCTTCCTCCCCCTCCTCCTCCCCTCCCTCCTCCCCCCCCCTCTCCTCCCTCCCCCTCCCCCCCTCCCTCTCCCCCCCCCTCCCCTCTCCCCTCCTCTCCCTCTCTCCCCTCTCCTCTCCTCTCCTCTCCTCCCCCCCTCTCCTTCCTCTCCTCCTCTCTCTCCCCCCCTCCCTCTCCCCCTCTCCCCCCCCCCCTCTCCCCTCCCTCCCTCCCTCCCCTCTCCCCTCCCCTCCTCTCCTCCCTCCCTCCCCTCTCCTCTCCTCTCCTCTCCTCTCCCTCCTCCCTCTCTCCTCCCCTCCTCTCCTCTCCTCCTCTCTCCTTCCCTCTCCCTCTCTCTCTCTCCTCTCCCCCCCCCTCCCCTCCCCTCTCCTTCCCCCCCCCCTCCCCTCTCCTCCCCTCTCCTCCCTTCTCCTCCTGTCTTCTATCACCTCCCCTCCCCCCCCCTTTCCTTCTCACCTCCCTCTCCCTCCTCCCCCCTCCTCCCCTCTCTCTCCCCTCTCCTCCCCCTTCCCCCCCCCCCCCCTCCCCCTCCTCTCCCCCTCCCCTCTCCTCTCTCTCCTCTCCCCCCTCTCTCTCCTCCTCCCTCCTCCCCTCTCCTTCCCTCCTCTCCCCCTCCTCTCCTCTCCCTCTCCTCCTCTCTCCTCCTCCCTCTGTTCCTCCCTCTCCCTCCCCTCACATCTCCCCCCTCCCCTCTTCCCTCTCTCCCTCCCCTCGTCTCCCTCCCCCTCCCTCCTCTCTCCCTCCTCCCCCCCTTCTCCCCCCCCTCCTCTCCCTCCCCTCCCCCTCTCCCCCCTCCCCCCTCTCCCTCCCCTCTTCCCTCCTCTCCTCTCTCTCTCCTCTCCCCCCTCCCCTCCTCTCCTCTCTCCTCCGCCCTCCTCCCTCCCATCTTCGCTCCCCCTCTTCCCTCCCCTCTTCTCTCCACTCCTCTCCCCTCCTCTCCTCTCCTCTCCTCCCCTCCTCCCTCCCCTCCCTTCTCCTCCCCCCCTCTCCTCTCCTCCCCTCCCCTCCCCCCTCCCCTCCTCCCCCCCCCCCCCTCCTCCCCTCCTCCCTCCCCCTCTCTCCTCCTCCTCCTCCCCTCCCCTCCTCTCCTCTCCTCCCCCCCCCCTCCCCTCTCCTCCCCTCCCCCCCTCCTCCTCTCCCTCTCCTTCTCCTCTCCCTCCCCTCTCCCCCTCTCCTCTCCTCTCCTCCCCCCCTCTCCTCTCTCTCCCCACTCCCTCCCCTCCTTCCCTCCTCTCCCCTCTCCCTCCTCTCTCTCTCCTCTCCTTCTCCTCCCCTCTCTCCCTCCTCCCCGCCCCTCTCCCTCCTCTCCCCCCTTCTCTCTCTCCCCTCCCCCTCCCTCCCTCCCCCCTCCCCTCTCCCTCTCCTCCCCTCCCCTCCTCCCCCCTCCCCTCTCCTCTCCCTCCCTCCCTTCCCCTCCCCCCCCCTCCCTCCCCTCTCCCTCTCCTCTCCTCTCCCCCTCCTCCCCTCTCCCCTCTCTCCTCCCTCTCCTCCCCCTCCGCCCTCCCTCCTCCTCTCCTCGTCCTCTCCTCCCTCTCCCTCCCTCCTCCCCTCTCCCTCTCCCCTCCCCCCCCCTCTCTCCCCCCTCTCTCCTCTCCTCTCCCCCTCCCCCTCCTTCCCTCCCCTCCCTCTCCTCCCCTCCCTCTCCTCCCTCTCCTCTCCTCTCTTTCCCTCTCCTCTCCTCTCCCCTCCTCCCCTCTACTCTCCCTCCCCTCTCCTCTCCTCCCCCCTCTCTCTCCCTCCTCTCTCCCTCTCCCCCTCCCCTCCCCCCCCCCCTCCCCTCCCCTCCCCTCTCCCTCTTCCTCTTCTCCTCCCCTTCCCCCCCTCTCCCTCCTCTCCCTCCTCTCCTCTCTCCCCTTCTCCTCCTCTCCCCTCTCCCCCCCCCCCTCTCTCCTCTCCTTCTCTCTCCTCCCCTCTCTTTCCTCCCCCCCCTCCCTCCCCCCCCCCTCTCCTCCCTCTCCTCCCCTCCTCCCCCTCCCTCCTCTCCTCCCCTCCCCTCCTCCCCTCTCCCTCTCTTCTCCCTCCCCCCCTCTCTCCTCTCCCCTCTCTCCCCCCCCCTCCTCCTCTCCCTCCTCTCTCCCCCCCTCCTCCCCCCTCCCCCCTCTCCTCTCCTCTCTTCCCCTCTCCCCCTCCTCTCCTCTCTCCCCCTCTCTCCTCCTCCCCCCTTCCTCCCTCCCCCCTCCCCCTCCCCCTCCTCGCTCTCTCTCTCCCTCCTCCCCCCCCCACTTCCCTCTCTTCCCCCCTCCCCTCCTTTCTCCCTCCCCTCCTCCTCTCCCCTCCCTCTCTCCCCTCCTCTCCTCCTCCTCCTCTCTCTCTCCGATTCCTCTCCTCCCTCTCTCCCTCTCCTCTCCCCCCTCCTCTCTCTCCTCTTCCCTCTCCCTCCCCCTCCCCCCCCTCTCCCTCCCCCTCCCCCTCTCCCTCTCGCATATCCGTCTCTCCCGTCTCCCCCTCTCCCTCCCCGCTCTGCAACCCTTCCCTCTCTCTCTCACACCCTGTCTCTCTCTCTCACGTTTTTCTACTATCCCCGCCCCCGCTCTCTCTCTCTCTCCTCTCCTCTATTCCCCCCCTCCCCCTCCCTCCCCTCTCCCTCTCTCCCCCTCCCTCCCCCTCCTCCCCCTCCTCCCTTTCCCTCCCCTCCCTCCTTCCCTCCCCTTCCTCTCCCCTCCCCCCCCCTCCTCCCTTCCTTCCCTCCCTCCTTTCTCTCCCCCCCCCCCCCTTCTACCTCTCCTCCTCCCTCCCCCTTCCTCTCCTCCCCTCCCCCTCTCTCTCCCCCCTCCACCCTCTCCCCTCCCCTCCCCCCTCTCCCCTCCCCCCCTCCCTCTCCCTCTCCTCTCCCCCCCCCCTCTCCCCTTCCTCCCTCCCCTTTCCCCCTCCTCCCTCTCCCCATCTCTCCATCTCTCCCCTCCCCTCTCCCTCCTTCTCCCTCCCTCCTCTCCCCCTCTCTCTCTCACCTCCCCCCTTTCTCTCCCCTCCTCTCCCTCTCCCCCCCTCCCCTCCCCCTCCCCCTCCCCTCCTTCCTCTCTCCCCCTCCCCCCACCTCCCCTCCTTCCCCACCTCCTCTTCCCCCCTCTCCTCCTCCTCTCCCCCCTCCTCCTCTCTCTTTCTCCCCTCCCCTCCCTCCCCCCCCCTTCCCTTCCTTCCCTCTCCCTCCCCCACTCCCCTCCCCCCCTCCCTCCCCTCCTCCCTCTCTCTCCTCTCCTCTTCCTCTCCCTCTCCCCCTCCTTCCCCCCTCTCCCCCCCTCCCCTTCCCTCCTCTTTCCTCCCCTCTCTCCTCCTCCTCCTCCCCCCTCCTCCCTCTCCCTCCTCCCCTCCCCTCCCTTTCTCCATCTCCTCTCTCCCCTCTCCCTCTCCTCCCCCTCTCCTCTCTCCCCCCCCCTCTCCCCCTCCTCCCTCCCCCTCCCCTCCTCCCCTCTCCCATCCCCTCCCCTCCTCCCACCCCTTTTCTCCTCTTTCCCCCCTGCCCCTTCTCCCTCCTCCTCCCCCACCCCTCTCCTCCCCCCCCCCCCCTCTTTCTCTCCCTCCCCTCTCCTACCCTCCTCTCCTCTCCCCCTCTCCCCCCCTCCTCCCCCTCCCCCTCTCCCCCCCCCCTTTCCCCCACTCTTCTCTCTCTCCTCACCCCTCCCCTCCCCTCCTCTCCTCACCCCCCTCCCCCCTCTCTCATCTCCCTCCCCCCCTTCAACTCTCTCCCTCCCCCCCCCTCCTCCTCTTCTCCCCTCCCCCTCCTTCCCCTCTTCCCTCCCCCTCTCCTCTCCCACCTTCCTCCCCCTCCCACACCCTTCTCTCCCCCTCTCTCCCCCCCCCCCTCTCTCCCTCTTCCACCACTCCCTCTACCCCTCCCTCTTCCACCACTCCCTCCTACACTCCTCCCCCCTCCCACTTCTTCCACTTTTCTCCCCCCCCCATCTCTATCCCCCTCCTCCTCTCCTCTCCCTCCCCCCTCTACCCCCCCTCTCCCCCTCCCTCCTCTCTTTCCCTCTCCTCTCCCCTCCCACACTCTTCCCCTTTCCCTCCTCCCTGCCCTCCATCCTCCCCTCCCTCCCCTCTTCCCCCCCCCACCTTCTCTCACCCCCTCCTCCTCCTCCTTTCCCCCCCCACTCCCCCCTACCCTTCTCTGCCTCTTCCACCACTCCCCTACCGCTCTGCACCTCTTCTGCACTCTTACCCTCCCCTCTCCCTCACCACTTTTTCCCCTACCCCCCACTCTTCCCCCGCCCCCTACCACTCTCCCCCTCCCTCCACACTCTTCCCCCCTCTCACACCTCCCTCACTCCCCCTCCCCACTCTCATCCTCCCCTTTTCCTCTCATCCTCCCCTTCCCCCTCTCTCACCCCTCTTCCTCCTTCGCTCCCACCCCTCTTCCTCCTCCCTCCAACCCCCCCTCTCCCTCCCGTGTCACCCCTCTTCACCCCCAACTCCCCCTCACCCCTTCCCTTCTCTCTTGCACCACTCCCCGCTACCCCTCTCCCCTCCCTTCCTGCCCTCCCATCCCCCTCAGTCCTCCTACCCCGCTCTGCTCTCCCTCCCAAATCTCTCCCGTTTCCTCCTCCCCCTCTCCCCTCCCTCCCCTCTCACCAACCCGTCTCCCTCTCCCCCACTCCCCACACCTGCGTGTTTGGGATGTGGTTAGTGTGAGTGTGATGCCGCAGCTCCCCCTCCCCCCCCCCGCACGCAAACGCATGTTGGGGAAACAGACCCAATGGGTCTGCACTTGAATAAAAATGGGTTTGTAAACCAAAGGACACAAGTTCCAAAGAGTCAGTGGTGTGGCGAAAATCAGTAAATAGTTTATTAATAACATAGGGAGTTACCATATTATTTTTAACCCGCATTATAAATAGTCAAGACATAAAAAGTAAAAGTTCTCAATGATTAGGTGGGGTGGGGGAGGCAGGTTCGTTTTTATCATTTAAAAATAAATTGGATAGTTATATGGACGGGTAAGGAATGGAGGGTTATGGTCTGAGCGCAGGTATATGGGACTAGGGGAGAATACGTGTTCGGCACGGACTTGAAGGGTCGAGATGGCCTGTTTCTGTGCTGTAATTGTTATATGGTTATTATTAATTCTGAATTAAATCACAGGACCTTTGTTTTTATCGATAGGTCAAGGTACTTTTTACTTTCGGGGCCAAGTGGAAGATTCGGCTACTGCAGAGATTTCCCGGTCACAGGTAAGTTTGCAGACTTTTTCCTTTTTACACTACAATAAAGATTACTAGGTTTAAAATATATTTTAAATATAGCTTGCTGTTTGCTTTATCAAATTATTTTGTCTCTTAATTCTGCTCAATATTTTTGTATCTTCTGTCGTCAATGGTATTATATGGATCAGATTATAAAGAGGTTACCTCTGCATTGTCCCAATAGATTAAGGGTAGGATTTATTCTGCAAGTTAAATTGCCAATATGATACCAATACAAAAAAAAAACACAAAGTGCTGGAGTAACTCAACGGGTCAAGCAGAATCTCGAGAGAACATGAATGGGTGACGTTTCAGGTTGGGACCCTTTTTTCAATCCAAGGTTGGCTTTATATCAGGTTGAATAAGTTAGGTCTTTATTCTCTGGAGCGCAGAAGGTTAAGGGGGGACCTGATAGAGGTCTTTAAAATGATGAGAGGGATAGACAGAGTTGATGTGGATAAGCTTTTCCCTTTGAGAATAGGGAAGATTCAAACAAGAGGACATGACTTCAGAATTAAGGGACAGAAGTTTAGGGGTAATATGAGGGGGAACCTCTTTACGCAGAGAGTGGTGGCGGTGTGGAATGAGCTCCCAGTGGAAGTGGTGGAGGCAGGTTCATTGGTATCATTTAAAAATAAATTGGATAGGCATATGGATGAGAAGGGAATGGAGGGTTATGGTACGAGTGCAGGCAGGTGGGACTAAGGGGAAAAAAATTTGTTCGGCATGGACTTGTAGGGCCGAGATGGCCTGTTTCCGTGCTGTAATTGTTATATGGTTATATCACATTGTCACAGATTAAGAACTGGTTTATACCCCCAGAACTTTATCCGCCCCATCTACTGCCAACAGAGCGCAGAAATATCAATCCAACATTGATATTGTTCTCTCAAATGTATTTCATCAAGTCTAATCAAAGAGTGTTGAGGAAGAAAGGTCAAACAATGACCCTGTAGTATTCATGTGGTCATTGTTAGTTGCTTTTATAGAACTGTCAAGAGAAAGGCATTCCCTACTAATTTAAGGACTGGTTTTATGACTCTGCAGCGAGCATTAACTTTTTCCAGTTTGAACACTTTGATTTTTGATTTTAGGCACGCTTCTCATGCTCTCAGGCAGTATTGAATAGGACTACCCAAGGATACCAGGTGAACTCAGTGGGTCAGGCAGCTTGGTGGTGGTGGGGGGGGGGGGGGGGGGGGGGGGTGGAAGGAGTTGACACAGGGTTTTGACCTGAAACAACAATAATTCCTTTCCATCACTGCCACAGTTGCTGCTTGACTTGCTGAGTTGAGTTACTAAGAAAACATATGGTATGCTTGCTTTCATAGGCCGGGAATGTACATGGTGAAGGAAATTATTCTGCAGCTTTATAGGGATTTCAAGTTCGTTACATTTATTGCCACATGCACCAATTGGTACAGCGAGATTTGAGTTACCATACAGCCATACGAATAAAATACACAAGAGTTTAACATAAACATCCCCACACAGCGTTGGAATCAACGTTTCCCACTGTGAGGTAAGGCAAAGTTCAGCCATCTTCCTCATTGTTCGCCCGTAGTCGGGGCTTTTGAGCCCTCCGCAGTCGCCGCTGCGGCGGCTCAATGTTCAGGCCCTCACGCTGGGATGATCGGGACTCCAACGTTGGAACTAAAGAACAAACACAGCGGCTTGGAGTTTCCAAATCTGCTGCTTCCCACCAGAGACCGGGGCTCCCGAAGTCCACAGGCTGAGCTGGGTGAAGCTCCACCACTGGCGACCACCGCAAGGGGTCCCAGGACTCCGCGATGTTAGTCAGCGCTGCCCACGGATGGAAGCTCCGCAAATCACAGCTCCATGGTGTTAAAGCAGCAGGCCCAACACTCCGGAGCTCCAACACGGCGATCCCCAGTAAGGCATCACCCGCTCCGCGATGGTAATTCAGTGCTGCGCCGCTGCTGAAGCTCTGGCCGGTCTCCAGCAGGAAAGGCCGCGCCAATTCACTTGGTAGGCTGCAAGGAGTGGGCGAATATATGCGACTTTGAGAAGACGCATCCTCGACCAGGAATTGACTGATAAACGGTTTCCCCTCTTCTCCCTCCCCATCCCCCACATAAAAAAGACTAAGAAATCTCCAAAAACATACTTTTAGACAGACTCAAAATACCAAAAAGGGTGAAAGGATGGACAAACCGCTGGCGAGGCTGCCGCACGCGGCGCCACCCAAAGTCGATGACTGCATTTAGAATATTATTGTGCAGCTCTGGTCGCCCGACTACAGGAAAGATTGGCAGGCTTTGGAAAGTGTGTGGAGGTGGTTGAACAAAATGCCAGGATGAGAGGAATAGATGCACAGAATCTCTTGCCCAGAGTAGGTGAATTGATGACGAGAGGACATAGGTTTAAGGTGAAGGGGGGGGGGGGGGGGGGAGAGGGGGGGGGGGGGGGGGTTTAATAGGAATCTGAGGTGTAACATTTTCACACAAAGTGTGGTGGGTGTATGGAACAAGGTTTATACATATTGGCTGTTCCTGGAATGCATTAACCAACCAACAACTTCAGCTGGGTGAAGAGCAGTAGCATTCAGACCCATAGACTCAAGGATGTGAAGCAGGACCAATAGACCCAATAGCAGCATTGGAAACAGGAGGCTGAGGAAAGATATAGGGGATGCCCCTAATGAAATCCAATAGCTTCACCTTGCCATTTACAGAAGAGGGAGGCATCATCAACATGGCCTCTAATGGAATCACTTCTGGAGAGTGTAGGAAGGAATTGCAGATGCTGGTTTAAACTGATGATAGACACAAAAAGCTGGAGTTAATCAGTGGAACAGGCATCTCTAGAGAGAAGGAATGAGTGGTGTTTTGGGTTCTCTGGAGAGAAGAATTGGGTGACATTTCGGATCATGTCATAGTAGAATTAGACCATTCGGCCCATCAAGTCTATGCCATTCAATCATAGCTGAGCTATGTCTCACTCCTAACCCCATTCTCCTACCTTCTCACCATAACCTCTGACACCTGTAGTAATCAAAAATCTATCTCTCCCTTAAAAATATCAATTGACTAAGCCTCTACAGCCTTCTGTGGCAAAGTAGTCCACAGATTCACCACCCTCCGTTTAAAGAACTACTCATCTTCCTTAAAGAACATACTTTATTTCTGAGGCTATGTCCTAGACTCCCGCACTAGTGGAAATATCCTCTGCACATCCACTCGAACCAAGCCTTTCACTATTCTGTATGTTTCAACGAGGCCCCCCCCCCCCTCATTTTTCTAAACTCCAATGAGTACAAGCAGTGCTGACAAACACTCATCATTGGTTAACCTGGCATCATTCTTGTAAACCGCCTCTGGACCCTCTCCAGAGCCAGCACTTCCTTCCTCAGATATGGTGCCCACAATTGCTCACAATATTCCAAATGTGGCCTTATAGAGCCTCGACATTACATCCCTGTTTTCATATACAAGCACGCTTGAAATCAATGCTAGCATTGAGGTTGCTTTCTTTACTACCGATTCGACTTTTTGGGGAATCCTGCACCAGCACTCCCAAGTCCCTTTGCACCTCCGATTTCTGGATTCTCACCCCATTTAGAAAATAGTCTATGCTTTTATTCCTACTACCAAAATGCATGACTCCACTTTGCTACACTATATTCCACTTGCCGCTTCTCTGCCCACTTTCCCAACCTGTCCAAGTCCCTGCTTTCTCTACACTACCTGCCCCTCCACCTATAGTATTTCCGTATCATCTGCAAATGTGGCCACAAAGCCTTCAATCCCCTCATTCAAATCATTAATATACAACGTGAAGAGTAATGGCCCCAGCACTGACCCCTGTGGAACTCCACTAGTCACTGGCAGCCAACCAGAAAAAGCCCCCTTTATTGCCACTCTTTGTCTTCTGCCATCCATGCTAGAATCTGCCCTTTATAACCATATAACAATTACAGCACGGAAACAGGCCATCTCGGCCCTACAAGTCCGTGCCGAACACTTATTTTCCCCTAGTCCCACCTACCTGCACTCAGACCATAACCCTCCATTCCTTTCCCATCCATATACCTATCCAATTTATTTTTAAATGATAAAATCGAACCTGCCTCCACCACTTCCACTGGAAGCTCATTCCACACAGCTACCACTCCGAGTAAAGAAGTTCCCCCTCATGTTACCCCTAAACTTCTGTCCCTTAATTCTGAAGTCATGTCCTCTTGTTTGAATCTTCCCTACTCTCAATGGAAAAAGCTTATCCACGTCAACTCTGTCTATCCCTCTCATCATTTAAAACACCTCTATCAAGTCCCCCCTTAACCTTCTGCGCTCCAAAGAATAGACCTAACTTATTCAACCTTCTCTGTAACTTAGTTGCTGAAACCCAGGCAACATTCTAGTAAATCTCCTCTGTACTCTCTCTATTTTGTTGACATCCTTCCTATAATTGTGTGACCAAAATTGTACACCATACCCCAGAATTGGTCTCACCAATGCCTTGTACAATTTTAACATTACATCCAAACTTCTGTACTCAATGCTGATTTATAAAGGTTAGCCCACCATAAGCTTTCTTTACCACCCTATCTACATGAGATTCCACCTTCAGGGAACTATGCACAGATATTCCTAGATCCCTCGGTCCAACTGCATTCCTCAATTCACTACCATTTACCATGTATGTCCTATTTTGATTTGTCCTGCTAAGATGTAGCACCTCACACTTATCAGCATTAAACTCCATCTGCCATCTTTCGGCCCATTCTTCCAAATGGCCTAACTCTCTCTGTAGACTTTGGAAATCTACTTCATTATCCACACCACCTATTTTAGTATCATCTGCATACTTACTAATCCAATTTACCACACCATCAATTCACCTGCATACTTACTAATCCAATTTACCACACTTTGATACATATCCCTCACGTGTGGCACCTTATCAAAGGCTTTCTGAAAATCTAAGTAAACATCTACTGACTCTCCTTTGTCTGTCCTATTTACTTCTTAAAAGAATTCCAACAAATTTGTCATGCAAGACCTCCCCTTCACAAAGCCATGCTGACTTTGGCCTGCTTATCATGAACTTGTACATTAGTACTCTGTAACCTCATCCCCTTACCAATCTCCAAAGTCAGACTAACCAGCCTATAGTTCCCATTATTCTGCTTTGCTCCCTTCTTATGCAAATTGAATTAATATTGGCAACTTTCCAATCATCTGGGACCTCTCCTGTCTCTGGTGATTCTTGAAATATCACTGTCAATGCCTTCACAATCTCTAAAGCCACCTCTTTCAGAACCCGAGGGTGCAGTCCACCCGGCCCAGGTAATTTATCCACATTCAGCCCTTTCAGTTTCCCTAGCATCTTCTCCCTAGTAATAGCCACTCCACTAACCTCCAACCAGACTCTTGAATTTCAGGCATGTTGCTGATGTCTTCTACTGTGAGCGGACGCAATAACTCCTCTGCCATTTCTTTATTCCCCATTATCACTTCTCACGCGTCATTCTTTAGTGGCCCAACTTCCTTTTTTACTCTTTATATAACTGATGAAACTCTTACTCTCCTCTTTTATAATATTGGTTAGCTTACCGTCGTATTTCATCTTTTCTCCCCGTATTGCCTTTTTAGTTACCATCTGTTGTTCTTTAAAACCCTTCTAAAGGGTCTCGACCCAAAACGTCATCCATTCCTTCTCTCCAGAGATGTTGCCTGTCCCAGCTGAGTTACTCCAGCTTTTTGCGTCTCCGTTCTGAAGAGACTATTTTTATGGCCTATTAATTCATCATTCACCCCACAATGCAAATCATGGTTCCCAATCAAAACCTCTCCAAATTTCAGTCTTAACTTTAAGTTGGACTACATCAGCAATCAAAAACAAACTGTTGGAGGAACAATGGGTCAGGCAGCATCTGATGAGGCAAAGCAACAGCAATGTTTAAGATTGAGACCCTGCATCAGGTGTGAGGGTATAAGAGAGAAGCATGCATTATTAAAAAGGTGAGGGGGAGAGATAAGGTCAGAGCTGGCAAGTGATCGCCAACTTCCTGTAGCTTGCTTTTTAGTTCGCTTAATTACAATTTAAACTTGTCTGAATTCTAAAACTAGAGCAGTGGCAACTTTTCCACTGAGAGGGTAGTCAAAAAGTTAAGGTTTGTTATTTCATTCATTGCTCATGAATAATCAATTCAAATTGCTATATGAAAAAGCCAAATTTGACACAGCTTTTTCTTTTAAAAAAGATGGCAAGATTGGATTATAGAAAGTGTCTCTTGCAAAATTAGAAGCTTTATATCACGTGCTGTAAAATGTCTTTATTTCTATAAATTTATCTTACAGGTTTGGCAGTGGCTTCGACATAGAGTAAAATTGGAGAATGATGGCAGAATTGTCACCAGAAACCTAGTTCAAGCTCTTGTAAAGGAAATAGAAACTGAATTACAGGATGTTTTGCATCACCACAATGACAGGTAAAATATCAATGATATTTTATTGTCACATGTACCTAGGCATGGTGAAATGCTGTTTTGCATACAAACCGGTAAAATCATACTGCAGACCTAGGCAATACACAATAGTTTCCGTCGCCAACAAAGTTACTAGTTCATCAAACAGATTTTTCTTTTGCAGATCATATCCAACAAATGGAAGTATACCATATAACAATTACAGCACGGAAACAGGCCATCTCGGCCCTACAAGTCCGTGCCGAACAACTTTTTTCCCTTAGTCCCACCTGCCTGCACTCATACCATAACCCTCCATTCTCTTCTCATCCATATGCCTATCCAATTTATTTTTAAATGATACCAACGAACCTGCCGCCACCACTTCCACTGGAAGCTCATTCCACACCGCTACCACTCCGAGTAAAGAAGTTCCCCCTCATGTTACCCCTAAACTTCTGTCCCTTAATTCTGAAGTCATGTTTGTTTGATTAATTCATGAAGTCATGTCTTGTTTGAAACATATACAGAACTGTACATATACAGAATTGTTTTTTGTTTTTTTTAAAGCAGGTTGTCCATGAGAAATGGTTAGACTGAGTAGTCCTTCTGCTTGAGTGTAAGAGGGGGAGGCTTGAGTGAAGCAAAATCCTCTGGGGTCTAGACAGTGGGTCTAGAGATGTTTCTGCTTGTGAGGGAATCTAAGTAAGTTTATTGGCCAAGTATTCACATACAAGGAATTTACTAGAACTATGAGTTACTGTTTATAGTGGGGTGAGGCAGTTTTTTAAATATATTGAGGGGGCTACTTTTGAGGAAGATAATTCAAGAGTTAAGACCGATAGTTGATAAAGGCAAAAGGTTACAGGAGGTAGACCAAAATGTAGTTGAATTCAGTCAGATCGGCCATAATATTAAGGCCACATGACTACTCCGGCTTCTAACTTGTATACAAATATTTTCCCCTTAAAACAAATAATTTGACACGGTGTGATTTGACTGGCTGTAAATAATTTAAACATGAAGTGACGTGACAAAAATTATTAAAAGTTTGCTCTAGTTTGAAAAATAATCAAATTCATTTTATCATTGATCGTAAAACTGGAATGAAAAGGTGCCAATAGAACTACAAGTGGTTCTGATTGGTAAATAACCTAAAGACAATGTGTAGCTTCAAGTTAATTCTTGTCATATACTAAATACCTTCCCATATATTGCATATTTCAAAATTATAGCATCAAGTGGCTAGCATCAAGTGGTGAAAATTTATGAATGAGTGGCCTAGGTAAAATGCCAAGAAATGCCATCATTTTTCAGGATGTTATTAACGTTTGACGCAACAAAACAATGTAAAATTCTCAATAATTCTTTCAATTAGCTGTGTTGTTAGATTCTCACCAGAATTAAGTGGAAGAACCAAATATACTGTTGACGCAAATGAAAATTAAGATTTGTGTCCTTTAATGAACAGAAAAGCTCAGGTTAGCTATCTGTGAAAAGAAAAACAATCAGCTCCTGGGCCTGCAACTTATCCATCTTTGTCTTGTTCTGAAGGGTTGTAGAACTGAGAACATTAGCTGTTTCTCATTCCACAGATGCTACGTGACCTGCTGTATGCCTCAGTGCTTTGCCATTTCAGATTTCCAGCATTCTGCAGTTTTATTTTCAATTGTATTTTTTGTAGCATGAAGATGAAAAGGTGGCACAATGTTAAAATTAAGAGCATAACATATATTTGTATCACCGTTGCACGTCACTAAGGATACATGTTAGCCAGACTTTCTTTTCCCCCTGAAAGGACAAATGAGCGTTTTGGTGTCAGGAAATTAGTCCCATCTGGGCAAGGTGTTCTGCAATTATTGTGATGTTAACCAAATGGATAAGGCTTTTTAGCTCCTATGCCATTCTCAAGAGTTGCGTTGGCATAAAACATTCAGGTTGTTCCACCCTAAATAGATTACAAGTGAACAAGTACACAATTAGAATTCAATTTACTTTATTGGTTGAATACACCATGAGCATTTCTATGTTTAGTTTTAAATGATTACCATCTTTCCTCAGCTCCAAAGGACAACTGGCAGTGGCTTCCGAAATATTCCTTGAGATTGTACAGAAGCGAGATTTTCCAGAATTCCTCACGATGTACTTGAACTTGGAACATACATTTTTAAGTGCCAATCATTAATTGCATAGAACATGTGGTAATAACTGCAAAAAAACTAATGCAATGTATGATTCTAAAAGTGGTGACAAACCACAAGTAAAAATTGGAATTTGAGAATTAAAGATTTAGTTTAGTTTAGAGATACAGCCCCGGAAACAGGCCCTTCGACCCGAGTCCGCACCGACCAGCAATCCCCACAATAACACAAGCCTACACACACCATGGACAATTTACACTTATACCAAGTATACAAACCCAAGCCAATTAACCTACAAACCTGTGCATCTGAGTGTGGGAGGAAACCAAAGATCTCAGAGAAAATCCACGCAGCCACGGGGAAAATGTACAAACTGCGTACAGACAGCACCCGTAGTCGGGATCGAAACCGGGTATCCTGCACTAAGGCAGCAACTCTACCGCTGTGCCACCATACCACCCACATCTTTAGGATTAATATCATATTTGTGGGACAACATTAACTTTATGTTCCTAGTAAAGCAAGCCTAGCTCAGCAAAGTTTGCACACTCAAGGAGATGCTAACCAATTTCCACTGTTGCAGTATGTAACCATTTCTGGGTATCTGAATGATACATGCCATCTACCAGCAAGGACAAAGGAAGCAAGCACTTTGGATCACCTGTTGACATTTGTTTCCAAGAAGTACACTGTCCTGACTTCAAAATATATTGATGATCCTTTGTTGCCATTAGGATTGCAAGGATCTTGCCCATTTTAAGTGTTTGTTTTAAACTTCCAAATCTAAAGGTTTGCTACAATCTCATGAACTAGGCTGGAGTTTTTCCAGCATGGCTATGACTCAAAAATAAATTCTAGGTTTTCCTAAGCCAGGGGTTACAACCTCCGCATCAATGTTATCAAGTCTTCCAAAAATTGAATTAAATCACTGTTTCATTTTAGGTAGGTACACAAAAGTAAATTTTAAATTGACAAGCTTTTGAACCTAGAGTGTTAAAAATAAAAATCTTACGTTTACAATAAATGTGGGGAGAGAACACTGCCTGTATTTTATGTTTTTATTTCAAGTCCAGCAATCTGCAAACATCCAGGGAAATACTTCCTACAATACTGCTTGATTTTAGTGTTTTTGAGTGTTTGCACCATGACCAACAGCAAGCAAAAGTCTAATTAGGAATAAACAAATGCCTGAAATACATAGCAAATTTAAAAGTATTTCGAGAGGCAAAATCTTTGTGCAAATACATTACAGGTGTACTTTTTTTGCAATATTATAACCATTTCAATCCCTTGGACTGGGAGACCTGATCAGTTTTACTTTTCTGCCACCTAGAATTGTGGATAACAAAGACATAAACATTATTATTGAATTTTGATGGGAAAAGGTGCCATCTACCAGAAGAGCAACTCGGGGATTAATGTTATGTATCTATACATAAGAGTACAGAAAAGTCCAAATACAGTCAGACAAACTGTGTTCAAAGTTTGCATTGCTTTGTGAACAATCATCTAAAATGAATGTATCTTTGGTCAAAATTCTGACAGACGTGTTATGATTGTTTGGGCAGACAATTCACATTCCAGTTCACATGAAGTTATAAGATTTAAACTGGGCTGCTGTACTTGTCTGGCTGTAGAAAACCCAAAATCCATCAGCTTATGCCTATTTATAGACTTAACAATTAATTTGTGTTCTATCCTCCCTTGTATTTCTTTTTCAAAATACTTCAATTTAATAACTATGAGAATACAAGAACACTCTTTAACAATTTCTTTGAAAAACACTTTCATGTGCTTCATGGAAAGGTCAAGGCATTTAAAAAAAAAAGGCTAAATAGAACAGAAAATCCTTTGGACTATTTTTACTAACCTGTTACAGGAACCATTTTCCCCCAATGCAGTGATGAATTTTTGCTATTGTCAAATTAGGGAGACTTTTCACTGCACTTAGCACTTAAATTGAGATCAATCGGTTAATACAGCCATGGCACCACATTATTATCATAGCAGGCAATGTATTTTTTAAATAATAAAAACAAGGAATGACTATTAAAAAAAAAAGTGGAACTGTTAGGAATTCAACTTAACATTAATTGTTAACCAGGATATTGTTTAATTGAAAACCAAATATGATGTTCTCAACATGTTATTTAAATACCAAAGTATGTTAATCAAAGCAAAAATATCCTTATCCGCTTTCCATGTGCCCCCCCCCCCCCATATCCCAAAGCAACTATTTGACAGTGACCCTTAATTGGAAATATTTTTATCTCCTTAATGAGTGGGCAGCAGAGCACCTCAGATTTTCCTTTGATTGGACAATGGAAAAATCAAACATTGTGCTACCTTCCTACTAATTACAATTGCAGCATACATCAACATGCTTAATGAATAAAATAATATAACATTTTCCAGTGCATGTTATTTGACCTTCGGAGTTAGTGGAAATGTGAGTCTTCCTGCTGTGGAAACTGCTTGCATGCACACAACAGTGTAATGAAAATACAGATGGAAGATTATTAATTTAGTTAAAAAATTACTAGCTTTCCAAACTAGGGGATCTCCACTTGTAGCAAAGTGAATACAGTTAACTAGAGAATGGATTTTAGCATTAAGACTTGTGACAAAAATGACACAAACACTACCAGTTTATTAGATGCTGAATACAACCAGTGTGGTTAAAATGGAACTAACCACAGAAACAAATGTAAAATTTACATTTCATATGCTGTATCAGTGCCCTGTGTGTTGGATGGATCTCAAAGACAATGAAAAATAAAATCCTACACAAGGCTCAGTGCTGAAATGGTTTAAGACATGAACACAAAAAAAAAACCTCAATGATCAAACCAAATTCTGACATTCATAGATCATACTGACATAAGCCCACTGGTAATCAGAGTTTGTGAACTGTGAGCAAGACCATCATTCATACCAACCTAGGAAGTTTTCTCTTGACAGACCCACAGCTGCATTATTTGGATAGATGTACAGAATACCCTCCGCTTCCAGCTTTAATTGCTTCTTGAGTGGTTAAAAAAAAACACAAAAGTCCTGCAATATTAAAATGGAACATTGTACAGTCTTTTACTTGGTTTCTGCAGTCAAACGTCAAGTCAGTAACTTAAGAATTCACAACTGCGCTGAAATGCATGTTTCTTGGATAACCAGCTAGGATTAGGACAGACCAGTTACAAACAAGCTGTATACAATTATAATCAAATAAACAGGGAGCAATTACATTTTCTTCATAAGTAACAGACAGTGCTTTGAATCAATTGCTGGGGCACATTTTTGAAATATACCTGGAAAATGAAATCTGCAAAATAAAGCCATGTTAGAACAATTTTCCAAAAAAAAGTTTATTGCATTGTATATTTGGTACCTTTTGCATTTCAGAACCACGGGAATTAATTGTAACTGCAGAAATAAAGAAGCATTTTTTTTTCTCGAAAAATTGTGGGCCCCTTTTCAAAACATACAAAGTCTGGGGCATGAGTAAAACTGCAGAGCAAGAAGTATCCTTAGAAATATTGGGCTTCAAGAACTATAATTGACATTACATAGAGGGAAAAACTGGTATCCAAATGATCAATGTATAATTTTCTACATAATCTGTCAGGGAGTTACTGATGATGATCTGCATCTGCATTAACAAAAACAGTACTGAGTCCAAGGCTTGTCCACTAAATTAGAACATGAAACCAGGTTAATTTACCAAACGCTTCCTACTGCAATCAAAGATTAAGGATTTAAAAGGAAAGCAGTAACTGTTGACTGCTAACATTTGCAACTTTCAGTCGTTGTGAGCAGCAACATTGAAATGCAGACTCAGAACTGTTCTGTAATGCAGGTGATCTACAGACATACTAAATTTATGTTTTTTTTTTAGAAAATCCCAAGGAATTTAGAAATGATGGTCAGTACACTCTAATTTTACTTCTTCCCATTCAGTCTTCAATTCCAAATACCTATCCCTCTTTAACACTTTTTGTTTAACTGGGTACATTAATCTGTACATCACAATTTACATAAGGTATTTCCTGTGGTCTGCATGTAGTTTCCGTTCATGTTCAGTCAGACACTGCCGCCCTGACAAAGTTTGTGCTTAGAGGATCCAGTGCTAGGGCAGCACACCGCTGACCATGGCAATCTCAAGACAGTAGTTGTTAGACTACATTTTTGTGTCACACCCATCTTTTTAAAACAGCTCTCAAAATTCTTTAGAAATTACATTAAAAACCCGGGAAGCCAATTGCAAGAACGGTGTTGAGTGCATTTAAACTGATGTCACCTTCTCACTCACATGGGCTTCAGAAACACATGGTACAGAAGTCACCACCAAAATTTCAGATAATTTTTTTTTAAGTCAGCAGGATAAAAAAAAAAAGACCCCCAATTCTGAAAGTCTATGATCTGTAGGCATTTATGAAACCCTGACACATATTTACAGATCCTGTCGACCAGAGTGGGAAGCTGACATCGGAGGTGTGCGACAAAAATGTGTTGACTTCATTCACCATCTTCATTCAGATCTCATTGGTCAGTTCTTCTGGTTCGGTAGCACTATCCCCATTCACTGTGATCTTTACATCATCTTCGTATCCAGGAGGCATGAATGCTAGAGCATAGGGAAAAATTTTGTGGCACTGTGCCCTGTAGGCTTCAGCTGTTTCTTTACATACTCCCAGGTTGCCATCACGCACAGCTTCCAGCACTTTCACACAAATCTGAATAGAAAGAAATCAAAATGTCAGACTTGTCAAAAAGCTACAGTTATGTTGTTTGTATATTATCCAAAGTAGCCACAGAGCCCTAGCATGATTTAAGGCTAAAGGTTAGGTTTACCTTTAACAATCCAAGACTTCAATTAACAGCTAGTAAAGGTGCCTTATAGCAGAAATAAGGAATTGTGGATTCTGGTACACAAAAGCAACACAAAATGCTGGAATAACACAGCGGGTCAGGCAGCAGAGAACATGGATAGGTGCCGATGTGGGTCACGACCCTGCATTCTGAATGATCCCGACCCAAAACATCACGTATCCATGTTATCTAGAGAGGCTGCCTGACCTGCTGAGTTACTCCAGCACATTGTGCCTTAGCAGCAAGCCTATTTGTCCGATGAGAGTGCATAAATTATTTGATGCCTCATCAGTGTTCACCGACATGCTAAAGATAAACATTTGCCAAGTTAAACAATATGCAAAGGTATCCTTAAGCTGATTTTTAGCTAGAGGAGGTAGTCAATTTTTCCATGTTAGCCAGAACTCAAGAAAAAGCTGAAACTCAACAAGTCAATGATTGACTAAGGACCTTTCTGTGGTTGGATTCAATTAGTGACTTCCACTTAGCACGAAAATTAGAGCCGTTATATTCTATTTAATGATCCATTGCTTTCATTGGAAAAATGTTCTATTCATCAACCAAAACAACTTTTAGCTACTTTCTGGTGTACTTATTTCTAGGGTGTACTCAACCTCATCTCTTGACTCAACCTCCCTAGTTGCAATGTTCCACTTCTTATTTTAAAAATATTTGCAGTACAGATATTGTCTTAAGAAACTATTCAGCATAATCTGATTAAGAACAGATGCTGGAAATTCTTGGGTCAGTCAGCATTTGGAGTGGTCATACAACACAGAAATTGGCCCTTTTGTTCAACATGTCCATGCCACCCATTGAACCTATTTACACTAAACCTGTCTATCTGCATTAGATCCATAGTATTTACGACATGGCGATACAAGTCCTTGTTGAGATGGCACTTGTGTCACAAGAGTACCTGTCTCCACAATCACTTTAGGCTTCGCATTCCAGACTCCAACCACGGTAGGTAGAAAAGTCCTTCTCATTTCCTAGAAACTTCCTATCTTGTCTTAGATCTTTACCACCTACCCCTCCGGTAACTTTAAATACCTCTACAGGCCACGGTCTTCTCTGCTCCGGACGGTGATGTCCTTTAAACCCTTTCAAACACAAATACATATATAGTGTAGTATATAATCTATAGTATATAACCAATATGTTATAAAGTTGTAGCATGATGTCACAACAACTATCCTATGTCACAGCCAAAGGTAAGCATCACAAATATTCTTGTCCAGCTTGCCCACCTATGTTGCACTTTCAAGAACCTAAATAGTTTTATCCCTAGATACACACAATGCTGGAGTAACTCAGCAGGTTAGGCACCATATCTGGAAAAAAGGGATCGGTGAAGTTTCGGGTTGCCGAAGTCTACTGATATCTGGCTCAACCCAGCTGCCCTTCTTATATAAATAAACAACATTGGCCACCGTCTATTCATCTGGTATATCACTTGTAGGTAGCTGTGATGCAAAATGTCAATTTATGGAGCGAGAAGTTAACATTTCAGATAAAAAAACTATTCAGTATAATGATGCGAAATGGACAATGAATAAAGGTCAGTGTGGACGCACTTGGTCTAGTATCTATTAAAACTGTGTGTGTGTGTGTGTGTGTGTGTGTGTGCGCGCGCATATGTGTGTGTGTTCTTTTGCATGTGAAATGTATCTCCTCGAAAACCAGACACAAAAACGCGGAGATTTTTGCAATTTCGGTAGGGATTTAACATGAGTTCAGAAATCCATCTCTCTCTAGATTTCGTCAATTATTTCCCCAGATTTTGAATAATTGTTCACAAAACATCAAAACATTTTAAAATCAAACTGCTGCATGAGCCAAAGTGCCACCTCACATATGTCCAATCACAAAGGATCTCATTTACATATATGACATCACAATGGGACAGGTGAGGGAGATTGGAACCTTCACTGGTCCCACTAAAATCAAACTTTTGCATGAGTCACAACGGGACAGGGGTGGGAGATCTCTCCCCCTCCCTCCCTCCCTTTCACAATGTCTGTGGGGGGGGGGGGGGGGGGGGAAGAGGGGTGGAGGGGAGGAGAGGGGGGGAGAGGGGGAGGGTGGTTAGAGGGAGGGTGGTTGGAGGGAGGGGGGGGTTGGTTGGAGGGGGGGGGTGGAGGGGGGGGGTGGAGGGGGGGATGGTTAGTGTGTGTATGACGCGTCAGGCTGGTTCCCTGAATACCATAGAGCTGCCGACAGCTTTCGTGCATGAGACACGCACACTTCATTTCCAGAACATTCTGAGCGCGTGACGCACGGTTGCATTTCACTCTCTCTGTCTCTCCCCCTCTCTCTCTCTCCTGTCTTCCTCTCCCAAAGATTTTTTGAAGAGGATTGATCAAGGTAAGGTGGTGAACATTGTCCATATGGACTATAGCAAGGCCTTTGACAAGATCCAACATGGTAGGCTAGTCTCGAAGGTTATATCACATGCAATCCAGGAAGAGCAAGTTAATTGGATACATAAATGATTTGATAGTAGGGATCAGAGGGTAATGGTGGAAAGTTGTTCTTTCGACTGGAGGCCTGTGACGAGTGATATGCCTCAGGGATCAATGCTGGCACGTTGTTCTTCATTATTTATATAAATACTTTAGATGAGAATGTATGAGAATGAGATGGGCATAACATCAGTGGTGAGTATGTTACTGGTGAGGATTCTGAGGGACAGAATCTACCTGCGTTTGGATGGGCAATGTGAAACTGTGTGGGGTAAAATGATGCATCGCAAATCCTGTAAGAATTTTTTGACGATTAATAAGTATGCAGGTGACACTAAAATAGGGGGTATCTTAGACAGATGATGATGGTCATCAGGAATTATAGCAGAATCTTGATCAGCTGGGCAAGTGGACCGAAGGAACGGCTAATGGACAAAAAGCTTTTCACTGTACCTCAGTACACATGACAATAAACTGAACTGAATTCAGGTAAGCGTGAGGTGTTGCATTTTCGGAAGTCAAACCAGGCCAAGACCATCACAGTGAAAGGAAGGTTCCTGGTGAACGTTGTAGAGGGTTAAAATATTACAAGTACATTGTTCCTTACAAGTGGCATCACATGTAGATAGAGGGGGTGAAGGTAGCTTTTGGCATGCTAGCTGTCAGTAGTCAGAAAAATGTAAATAGACGTTGGGACATTATGTTGCAGTTATATGGGACCTCAGTGAGGCCACACTTGGAGTATTGTGTTCTGTTTGGTCATCATGTTATGGTAAAGATACCATTACGTTGGAAAGAGTGCAGAGAATAATTACAAGGATGTTGGCAGGACTCAAGTGCCAGAGCTAAAGGGAGAGGATGGGCAGATTAGGACTTTTTATTCCTTGGAGTGCAGGAGACAGACTTTTCCACAAGGGAATAAAAACCACAAAATACTTTCTCCTCTCATAATGCGAGAGGAAAGTGTTAAAAGATACTCAAGAGGCAACTTCTTCACATAAATGTTGGTGATTATTCAGATCGAGCTACTA
The DNA here is from genome assembly GCF_028641065.1 of Leucoraja erinaceus. Taxonomy (NCBI): domain Eukaryota; kingdom Metazoa; phylum Chordata; class Chondrichthyes; order Rajiformes; family Rajidae; genus Leucoraja; species Leucoraja erinaceus. The sequence continues at coordinate 134,289,756 of NC_073377.1, read as the reverse complement.
GAGGAAATGGTTGAGGAAGGTAAAATAACACCATTTTTAAGATATTTAGTATGTGTTGGAAAGAACTGGTTTAAACCAAAGATAGACACAAAAAGTTGGAGTAACTCAGCAGGACAGGCAGCATTTCTGGTGAGAAGGAATGGGTGACGTTTCGGGTCGAGACCCTTCTTCAAGCTGGTTAGGGATAAGGGAAACGAAAGATATAGACAATAATGTAGAGATAAAGAACAATGAATGAAATATATGCAAAAAAGTAAAGATGACAAAGGAAACAGGCCATTGTAAGCTGTTTGCTGGGCGAAAACGAGAAACTTGCGTGACTTGGGTGGGGTTACTTGAAGTTATCACTGGGCTGTAAGCTGACCAAGCGAATTATGAGATGTTGTTCCTCCAATTTGCGTTTAGCCTCAGTCTGACAATGAAATGTCTGTGTGGGAATGGGATGGTGAATTAAAGTGTTTAGCAACTGGGAGATCAGGTAGGTTCAGGGAGACTGATCACCCAGTCTGCGTTAGGTCTCGCCGATGTATAAGAGTCCACATCTTGAACAACGGATATAGTAGGTTGGAGGAGGTGCAAGTGAACCTCTGCCTAACCTGAAAGGACTGTTGGGGTCCCTGGACAGAGTCGAGGGAGGAGGTATAGGGACAGGAGTTGCATCATCTGCGGTTGGAGGCGAAGATACCTGGGGAGGAGGCGGTTTGGGTGGGAAGGGATGACCATCTCTGTGAAAGGCGGAAAGGGGTGGAAATGGGAAGATGTGACTAGTGTTGGGATCCTGCTGGAGGTGGCAAAAAGTTCGGAGGATTGTGTGTTGTGACGGCTGATGGGGTGAAAGGCAAGGAATAGGGATACTAAGTCTTTGTTGCGCCAGGGTAGGGGGAGCAAGAGCAGAGCTGCGGGGTACCAAGGAGACACGAGTGAGGGCCTCAGATACGAGGGGAGAGGGGAACACTGTTCCCTAAAGAATTAGGACATTTCAGATGTACTTGGGCGCAGATGCAACGTAGACTGAAGAATTGGGAGTAGGGGATAGTCTTTGCAGGAAAGTGTGGTTGCATTAGTTGAGAGAGTTAGTGGGTTTGTAATAGACGACAGTCGATAGTCTATTTCCTGTGATGGAGACTGAGATCAAGAAAGGGGAGGGAGGTGTCGGCGATGGTCCAAGTAAATTTGAGTGCAGGATGGAAATTGGTGGTGAAGTTGATGAAGTCCATGAGTTCTGCATGGGTGCAGGAGGTAGCACCAATGCAGTTGTCAATGTAACGGAGATAGTTTTGGGATTGAGCCAGTGTATTCATGGAACAGGGATTGTTCAACATACCCCACAAAGAGACAGGCATAGCTGGGGCCCATGCCAGTGCCCATAGCTAAGCCTTGGACTTGGTGGAAGTTGAGGATGAGGTGCAGCTCTGTTAGGCGCAGTAGAGTGTTAGTGGAGGGAAATTGGATGGTTCTGCGGTCGAGAAAGAAACGGAGGTAGTTTTTAAAGCCTTCTTGTGGGGGATGGAGGTGTAGAGTAACTGAACGTCCATAGTAAAGATGAGGGAGTGGGGGCTCAGAAAGCGGAAGTTGATTAAATAGACGAAGGGCATGTGAGGTATCTTGGACATAGGTCAGGAGAGATTGGACTGGGGGGTGATAACATGGGTCGAGGTACATGGAATTCATTTCACTGGGACAGGAGCAGGCAGAAACAGGTCTGCCAGGGCAGTTGTTTTCATGGATTTTGGGGAGAAGGTAAAACCAGGGAGAAGGCCATGCGGGGCTGGGAAACGATAGGGTTGGAGGCTTTGGATGGCAGACAACCAGAAATGATGAAATCAGAAATGGTCTGTGTGATTATGGTCTAATGCTCATCTGTGCAATCACGGTCCAAGGATAGGTAGGAGGAGGTGCCCGAGAGCTGCCGCATGGCCTCAGTGCGGTAGTGGAAGTGGTAGTGGTAAAATATATTTACATGGACAGGAAAGGAATGGGACGAGGTTAGATGGTGCATCGTGGTTGGCCTGCCATTTTCTGTGCTAGATTACCCAATTATGAAATTGCATCCTGTTTTCCGAGGATGTTGAAGCCTTTATTATTGACCACAATAAATTAAAAGCACACCATTTCTCTTCACAAAATGACACATGGCCTACAGAGAGTGAAAATGGGAACTTATTGTGTAAACAATCACCTGGATCCCTCTATGGCTTAGAAATTCATCAAGTCCGGAGGCTAACTCCACCGCCCTCTTCTGAGTAGAAGGTTCATTGTAGCACATCATTTTGGCAGCTGCAAGAAAGTACAAAATATGTTTATATTCTGTGAAGACAGATATTGGTGTACTTTGGAAAGACAGTGTGATGAAGATTTCTGCCATAGCCTGTTTAAATTATGAGAAATCTAAAGTTAATTTTGCTATTCCACATTGAACTTAGCTTGGAAACAGCCTTTAACATGAAAAGGAAATTATTTGAATTATCTATTGTTTTATCACAATAGTATATAGAGGTTCAACCAAATAATTTACAATTAATATTACATCTGATTAATGGGAATTTGGTAATTCAAACTGTCCTTCCATAATTTCTCACCGTGGACTGCATATATATTAAATAAAATCATTTTCTGATGATGATTACATTAATGTCAGGGTATTTAATCATATCTAAACATTACATTTAAGCCAATTATCTCTCATCAATTCAATTACCTCTTAACTTATGAACTTAACAATATGTAACACCCAACACCAATAAGCACTCCTTCCCGCTGAGTTTCTCCAGCACTTTTGTCTACCAATAAGCACTCCTCAACACTTGGTTTATTCAAAAGTTCATTTTCAGCCAAAGTACATACATAACTGGCTTGTCATTTTAGTCATCCCACCCAATTACCAACAGATGCATACTGAGGATTTTGCTAAAATTGAGATCCAGGAAAAAAATGTACAATGCCAACAACTATAAAGAGCCAGATAATTCAATGATGTTCACCATAATGTAGAAACATATCAGCCATTAGTCACTTTAGGCTGTGCATGCCATATGCAAGAAGAAGCCATTTGTCATTACCATTGGAGAATAAAACCCTGGAACTGAACCCAAGAGCAGTGCCACAGCATTTCCACCACATTTTCAAGCAGCTCAAGTCAGTAGCTCATCAACATCTTCAAGGTTAATCATGTACAGACAATAAATACGAGGCTTTACTGAACTACTCAAATAGGTAAATAAAGGAACCAATTGGAAAAATCAGCTTGTTGTTCCTCCTGTTTTTAGTCTTCCGACCATTAAACAAGCCACATTTAATCAATACCTAAGATTTTGGAATTATCAACATTTTGGAAATGTGCCCAAATTTAGGAAATTTAATTCACAACAACATTAATTTGTAAAAATCATAAACATAATTTTTGATTTTTAATTTTGCAAGGAAAAAAAAATCACATTATCTCCTTGTAGAAGTGGCTACGTTGTACTTGTAGAAGAGGCCTGAATCACAGCAATCCCATTCCTCATCAATTTTCCCAGTAACCCACTCTCCCCCACGATTTTACTATACTCATTAAATTTGACCACTCACCTAAACACTAGGGGCAATTTATAGTGGCCAGTTTAACTTACTTACCAACCCACATGTTTCTGGGATGTAGAGGAAACAGGAGAAGCCAGGGAAACCCATGCAGTCACAGGAATAATGTGCAAACTCCACATACAGAGCAGAGGTCAGGATTGAGCCTGCGTCACTCTCTCACCCCACCTCGTTCCTTCCTCCCACTCTTTCCTTGATTTCACAAAAGGCAAGGAAAGCCAAGTTTAATGAACCCTAATATGAATGAATCGAATGTAGCATGTTTTTGATCTACAAGGGTTTGTAATAAATGCTCTACATAAAACAGTAGAAGCTTGGGCCTATTTTTTTTAACAACTAAAAGTTAAATATTGTAGCATGGGTAATTATTTTAACAATGAACTTGAAATAAATTTCTCCCCTGTCTCATGCAAAATATTTCCTTTTTTCTCAATGGCAGTTTACATATTTAAAAGCATATTTACATGCTTGCTTAAAAGCAAGCAAAACTTGAGGAAATAAGTCATTTTTGTTTGAAACATGAAAATTATCCCTTTAGTATAGATAAAAGAGAAGTTACAGTTACATAAATAAATTCACAGTTTAAAAAGTATACAGTCTCAGAGCACCGTGGGATTTCAGGGCTCAGATTGACAACCACAATATTCTGCTGGATGAGTATACTTAAACAAAATTCAATCATACCATTGCGAAACACCAAAGAAATGTTTTCTATAGTTGGACAAAATTAAAAAATGCCACATAGTAATGATGGAAGCTTAATGACAAAATGCATGGTACATTCACTTGGTGTAGAGGGGAAGTGAAATAAAACACATCAGCACGACAGAAGGGTTGAAGATGTTAAACAGAATTGACTATTTGTACACAATGTCTCTAAAAGCCCTTTTGGTCAGAGTTTCATTCAATCACTATTTTTGCACATAAGAGATTCAAATCATTCAGGTATTAGAAATTGATAATGGGAAATTCTGGGGGTGCATCAATGGACAAACTGGAAGCACCATTTTAAAATATATCCAGTTTTATTATTTCCAGTTTGTTACCTTTTATAGCTGGCAGTAAATGTGAAGTGACGACATGGTTTAAACTCCATTAATGGAGCTTTCCTCAAAGAAGCGTTCAGATGAACCACTTTAGCAATAAAACCACTACATGTCTCTTTTTTTTTTGCAGCGAATGACTAATTTTGATTACATTGCCCATTTAGAAGAAGCTGCAAATAGACAAGAAATTAGTTCATAGGTGTGCAAGAGATTTGTTTGTTGTTTTTTTTTAATACAATAGGTAGGAACAAGTAATGTTAGACCAAAATGAATGCAGACTTCATGAGTGGCAATAAAATGCTTCAATTTAAATTCTATGGCAGAAAGAGCCCAGTGCACCAAATTTCATCGATGATACATGTCTAGTTAGCTGATCCTAGTTTGGGATTGGCTGGGATTGTTAAAATTCCCTGCTGTATTAATGGGCTGGTGGGAAAGCAACTGGTGAGCCAAGGAAAGAGGGGGATGATGACAGAGGCTCAGTGTGACCAAAAATCAGATCAAACTGAGATTCACGCAAGAACCACCTTTTTAAATATGTAGATTAAATTTACTCACCAGCAGAAGAAAATATCTTAATGATATTGTGGATTTAAAGCATGAGGATTATGTGCGCTGTAGAGGTTTTTGCATTTATTGTAGCTGTTGGTGTGAATCTGTTTTCACTTTACATGTCATTGCCACCTAAGACTATGCAAGAAAACCCGATTTATTTGCATTGGATCTTTCCGTTCCAGGTGAAATTGATAGTATTTGTAATTTATCCTGTTAATTCCTCACTATATACATTCAAAATGCTAATTCCACTTACCAGCTAACCTGTGTGGGATTGAGTTCAAGTGCTTGTTTAGAAAAGCCTCATTAAAACTCTTTGGATTTGTTTCTCCAAACAGCCTGCTCATTTGCTGTGTCAGCACTGTTTGAACAGCATCAGGCACATTTTTACTTTCAGATACTGCAAAGATAAAAAAAAAGATAGAGAAATTATAATTTAGCTCTATATACAATTCTTTCAGCAATATCTAAAAGAAAAACAATTTCCAAGCTTAGTTTTTAAACCCAAGACAACAACCAACCATGAATTAAGGTGCTGAGTGTGACAAGGTCTAAGTATATTTAAATATTTTGTTTATTAACATGCCATACAACATCCAACATTAAGAAATAAAATTATATTCACTCATGTGCAATTTTGTTATCTGCAAAGCTTATGGGATATGGGCATTATGGGATGGGACCATGACTATATCCCCAATTATGCTGCTCTTCATATGTTGAGAATACAATACTGACTGAAAGTGTCTATATTTAGACAATGAAGGAACAGGATTTTGTCCAATTCAGGACCTTGAGAAATATGCAAACAATGCAGGTGGTGGCACTCCCACATGCTTCTTATCGGTGGCAGATTGTGGGTTTGAAGTCTTATTGTTGAAGCCAATATTATAAGCAGTATGCGGAGTCACACCATGCATGTGGTGGAAAAAGGAATATTTGAACTCAGCAAACTGTTATACCTGGATGAAATTAAGATTGTGTGTTGTTAGAGTTGCACTCATTAGGCAAATGGACAGTACTTGTGCCATGGAAAGGCTTGTCAGAAAAAGTCTTGGCCACTCAGCCCCAATATTTGTTGTATTAGATTGTAGTCTAGTTAAGTTTCTAATAGTTAAATGCTGGGAGTTTGCCAGTGTAGTGTAGGAAGGAACTGCAGATGCTGGTTTACACTGAAGTTAGACACAAAATGCATGAGTAACTCAGCCGGCCAGGCAGCATCTCGGGAGAGAAGGAATGTGTGACGTTTCGGCTCGAGACCGTTCTTCAGACAGCGTACTGTTGTGCCACTGAGCATGGGATGCTGGTATGACTCAATGGAAGTTGCCCATTGCCTGGCACCAAGGCATGAATGCAAAATGCCAAAAGTTCACGTCTGAAGAGTGCTCAAATCTTGTTCCACGTAATGAGGAATTAAACATCACTCTATCGATTAATATTTCCATCTGAATAATGCGCTCCAATATCATTAATGAAAGTGGAGGATGACTGAGCTGAGGAAAACACCCGGAACTCCTGCAATGACGACCTGGAGATGAAACAATACATCTTGCACAACCAAAAGCATTCTTTATGCTAGTGCCCGCCAATGCAGTATTTTGGCAGGATTGAAGGAGATTGAATGTCTCCTCTTGCGGATGAATTATTTTTAACTTATTAAGTAGGAAGCTATTCGGCTCACAACGGTTGGCTCCCAGAGCATGACCGTCAACCCACATTTCTCTGCTGCTTAGAACTATTTAAATTTGTAATATAGATGAGCCAAAACTTGTTTTCTCAAAGGGCTTGACATTTTTGGATCCCATCCTCAAATGGCAGTGGCATCAGACTGATTTTAATGCCGAATTGGATAGATTCTTGTTAAGCAAGACTGAAAGGTCATTGAGGGTATGGGGGAATATGACACAATTCAGCCACAATTTTGTTGAAGGGGGAAGGGGGACATACAGGCTTGCACGATAATTGGCTTCTATAAATTGTCTCTCGTATGTTGGACAGTGCTAGTGTAAGGGATGATTGCGAATCGGCGGGGCCATAGTTGACAAAAGAGCCTACTTGCACGTTGTATTCCTCAAAGCCTAATGTAAAATCAAGTCATAAGCAAAACAATGGAACTTTGATTTGGCCTGTTGGTTGTGGAATTACTTAGCTTTATCACTTGCATAATACTTTAAAAGCATGCAAGTCCCATGTCACAGATTACCTAGACTGGGAGCTTACTTTTAGGTGCTACGACCAGCAAGCTCTTCTGTAAGTAGGGTTGCTTCCTTGGTTTGATAGTAATCGAAAACAGGGGCCATGCAAGTCACGACTTTTAAAAACCAATGGAATATGTCAGCCTGCGTTGACAACCAACAGTGCTTCAAAAATACCCAGCCTTGAACTACCAGAATGGTTCTGAAATTATTTTATTTGGCACCACAAAACACAGTGGAGGACAGCTCATGGTGTAGGTGGAACTTTGGTGATCACAAATGGGTGCATCTGCAACAGACAGACTGATAAGAAAAAGTCCTCTCTCATGTGGGCTCTCTCACAACTTGCTGCAGACCCAGTACAGCAGCTGTGCCCTTCAGAACACAGCCAGTTTGATCACTGATGGATGGTCTCTTATGCCTTACCCACTCCGTATTTTTTTAAAATACAGTTCAACAAAAGGAATTGAATTGAATACTTTATTGTCACATGTGACAAGGCACAGTGAAATTCTTTGCTTGCATATCCAACGTATGCAAATAGCAGCCACCTACGGCGCTGACAAAGTTACAGAGAAATGTGCACTCCAAAGTGTCTGCTCCTCCACACTTCTCAGTATGCTACTTCTTATCATGTTTTCCCTTACCTTGTTGCATATACCTCAGCATAATAGAATATAGATGCTTCAACTTAATGCGGGGTTGGTGCCAATCAAGTAGGTATGTTACAAAACTTACCTTCAGCGGCACTGCAGTTCTATCACTGGCCGTGTGTGCAACTTTGGCACCTTTGGGGGGGGGGGGGGTCGGGATTAAAATGCCGTTTTCTCCTGCCTGTCCGAGATACAATTTCTCGGGCTTCTACCTGATGCTGAAAATTCGTTCCGACATTCGTTCTCGGAAATAAAAAAATAAAAAAACCACAGGACAATTTCAGCGCTGGAGTAAAATAAAAAGCGACTTCTAACGCTGTCAAAGGAATGAATCTCACGTACGGGACAAAACATAAGGTAAGTTGTTTATTTTACATATAAACTTGCTTCTTAGGATTACTTTAATCAAAATTTTATGTTGCGAAAATGTGATTTGGGCCAGATACGAACCGGCAGTGTTTTTCCTGCCGATATGGGGTTGAAATTCACCGCAAACCACAACTTTCCAATCGATCGCACTCCACAAAAACCCACTCTCAAGATGATTAAAATGGCCATTAATTTACGGGAATTAAACACTAAATTCCTTCCATTTGGCCTATAAATTCATGACAATGAGATTTTAAAATCATGTTATATTGTGAATTCTTGTGTGAATGTTATTTGGACACTTAGGCTATTTAAAAATGTTAACCTTTTCTTAAGAAATGGATAGATGATTAGATCTAGTAATTGAATTTTGTAATTAGCTACAATTAGGTAACTAACTAATTATATGCTTTAATTTCAGGTCATCCAAGTTGTTTCAGAATGCTTCAATCTATAATAACTCAAAATTTCATTCAGTTCTCTTAATTTTTAAGAAAGTTATGGGCTTTTGACTCTCCTCGATCACAGCTTTTGAGTTAAGTCAACGGAAAAACAATAGGGAACAAGATGCTAATTTCAGGGTATGAAAATGGCCATAACCTTTTTAATACTGAAGATATGAAATTGAATTAGGTGTCAAATTAAACTTCTTTTTATGCTTTATCTGATGGGATAAATTGCAGACTTGATTTTTTAAATCTAAAAATGTTGTAACATTGCTAAATCAAGAGGATTCTTTCAGATGGAGGCCATTAGATTTCATGGGATTTGGATTAACACCAAGGGCTCTCAGGGACTCCCAACAGTGTTACCAGTTTGGGAATATGCTTTTGAAGCAGACTAGAATGATGGCTGCAAGTTCTGACCTTCGAGTACAACAGGTTAAATTTCTGTTTTTCCATGTTAGATACATGTCCCTAGATACTGAAGAGGACTTTGGATTAGCTGTGTCACGACAAATCCAAATGCTGATAGTGGGTGGACCACCTACTATTACTATCATTTATTTGCTAAGCCATTTCAGATGGCATTCAAGAGTCAACCATAGTCCTGGTGTCACGTAAAGGCAAAGGGGGCGGCAACATATTTTCTTCAAAAAGAGCTGCTGAAGGAACTCAGGTGGTCAGCCAGTATCTGTGGAAGGAAATGGAGAGTAGATGTTTCGGGTCAAGCTCCTTCATCTTAACTCAAAGGGATGTAGCCAGTGTAAAGAGGGCCGTGTGAGGGCCGTCCCTAGTGGCGACTGCTGAGGGTTCAAAGGCCCCGACCACGGGTGAACAAGAGGAAGATGACTGAAGTTTATTGTCTTCCATCACAGTGGGAAACGTTGATACCCGCTGTGGTGGATGGTTATGTTAAATTCTATCGTGTATTGTGTTCTGTTTATTTGTATGGCTGTATGGTAACTCAAATTTCACTGGAACAATTGGTGCATGCGACAATAAATGTGAACTTGAATTTGATTGCCTAGTTTACATTTGGTCTTACTGATCTAGAAGAGGCCACAGAAAGCAATGAATGCAATAGTCCTGGTTGGAAGAGGTAGAGTGGGTGAATCCCTGCTTCACTTCGAGTTGCTAATTAGGTCCCTGGATTAGCTAATTAGGTTCACTGAAGTTTAGAAGGATGAGGGGGAATCTTATAGGGATAGACAGAATTGACGTGGACAAGCTTTTCCCATTGAGAGTAGGGAAGATTCAAACAAGAGGACATGATTTCAGAATTAAGGGACAGAAGTTTAGGGGTAACATGAGGGGGAACTTCTTTACTCAGAGAGTGGTAGCTGTGTGGAATGAGCTTCCAGTGGAAGTGGTGGAGGCAGGTTCGATTTTATCATTTAAAAATAAATTGGATAGGGACATGGATGGGAAGGGAATGGAGGGTTATGGTCTGAGTGCGGGTAGATGCGACTAGGGGGAAATAATTGTTCGGCACGGACTTGTAGGGCCGAGATGGCCTGTTTCCGTGCTGTAATTGTTATATGGTTATTATATGGTTATAGAAACATATAAAATTATAAAAGGACTGGACAAGCTAGATGCAGCGAAAATGTTCTCAATGTTGGGCGAGTCCAGAACCAGGGCCCACAGTCTTAGAATAAAGGGGAGGTCATTTAAGACCAGAGCGTTTTGAATTTATGGAATTCCCTGCCACAGAGGGCAGTGGAGGCCAAATAACTGGATGGATTTAAGAGAGAGTTAGATAGAGCTCTAGGGGCTAGTGGAGTCAAGGGATATGGGGAGAAGGCAGGCACGGGTTATTGATAGGGGACGATCAGCCATGATCACAATGAATGGCAGTGCTGGCTCGAAGGGTCGAATGGCCTCCTCCTGCACCTATTTTCTATGTTTCTATGGAGGTGACATAGGGACATCTGCTACACATCTTATGGTTGTAAGCCTGGGGAGGGGAAGGGATGATCAAAGTAGGGAGTGAAGAGAATGATCCTTGGCATGCAGAAAGGGATGGGGAGAGAAAGATGTGACTAGTGATGGAATCAAGTGCCTGTCATGCTGAGTTCCTCCAGCAGTTCCCTTTTTTGACTCTAGATTCCAGTATCTGCAGCCTCATGCCACCAACATATTTCCTCGCCTAATGAATAATTAGTATGTGTAATTGTAACCATTTTGCTTTTTTAAATTCCTGATTAATTGATATAATTAATTCCTTTGGTGGCACAAAGGATTTGCACGTGTGTGTTGCTTTTTATGAAACTAGTTAGCCACTTAGCCACATTAGGATTATAGTAATTGCACATTAACTATATCAGAAAAATACAGCCAATAAGGCCCCAAATAGAACACATTATCCCCAAGTTCCACCGGTTGTTCATATTGTTCATGGGTCACAGTTAGGAAGGGCAACGAGCAGAGGCAGGGACTGGTGAGTACCCCGGTGGCTGTACACCTTGAAAATAAGTACTCATGTTTGAGTAAGGGTGGGGGAGACAGCCTAACTGGGGGCAGCGACAGCGGCCGGGCCTCTGGCATAAAGACCGGTCCTGTTGCTCAGAAGGGTAAGGAAAAGAAGAGGAGGGCAATTGTAATAGGGGACTCTATAGTCAGGGGTTCAGACAGGCGATTCGGTGGATGCAGGCAGGAGTCCCGGATGGTAGTTTGCCTCCCTAGTGCCAGGGTCAGGGATGTGTCTGAACGGGCCCAAGAAATCCTGAAATGGGAGGGAGAGGAGCCTGAGGTTGTGGTGCATATAGGTACCAACGACATAGGTAAAAAAAGAGAAGAGGTCCTGAAAGAAGAATTTTGGGAATTAGGTAGAGAGTTAAGGAGAAGGACTGCAAAGGTAACAATCTCAGGATTACTGCCTGTGCCACGCGACAGTGAGAGTAGAAATGGAGCGAGGTGGAGGATAAACGAGTGGATGAGGGACTGGTGCAGTGGGTATGGATTCAAGTTTCTGGATCATTGGGACCTCTGTTGGGGAAGGTGCGACCTGTACAGAAAGGACGGGTTGCACTTGAACTCGAGGGGGACCAATATCCTGGCGGGGAGATTTGCAAAGGCTACTGGGGAGACTTTAAACTAGTATGGTTGGGAGGAGGGACTCAAATTGGGAAAGCTAGCAGTCAGTGTGTGAGGCAGGAGGCAGAGAATGGTAGCACTCTGACCCAAAATGTAGGGGAGAGAGAAGAAAAAGGCAATAAACAGAGAATAAGAGAGGGTGGGTTTCTTAAATGTGTATATTTTAATGCTAGGAGCATTGTAAGAAAGGTGGATGAACTTAGAGCCTGGATTGACACCTGGAAGTATGATGTTGTGGCGATCAGTGAAACATGGTTGCAGGAGGGCTGTGATTGGAAACTAAATATTCCAGGATTTCGTTGCTTCAGGTGTGATAGAATTGGAGGGGCAAGAGGTGGAGGTGTTGCATTGCTTATCAGGGAAGATATTACAGCAGTGCTTTGGCAGGATAGATTAGAGGGCTCGTCTAGGGAGGCTATTTGGGTGGAACTGAGAAATGGAAAAGGGGTAGCAACACTTATAGGGGCGTATTATAGACCGCCAAATGGGGAGCGAGAATTGGAAGAGCAAATATGTAAGGAGATTGCAGATATTAGTAGTAAGCACAAGGTAGTGATTGTGGGAGATTTCAATTTTCCACACATAGACTGGAAAACACATTCTGTAAATGGGCTGGATGGGTTGGAGTTTGTAAAATGTGTGCAGGATAGTTTTTTGCAGCAATACATAGAAGTACCTACTAGAGAAGGGGCGGTGCTGGACCTCCTGTTAGGAAATGAGACGGGTCAGGTGGCAGAGGTATGTGTTGGGGAACAGTTCGGGACCAGTGATCACAATACCATTAGTTTCAATATAATTATGGAGAGGGGCAGAACTGGACCTAGGGTTGAGATTTTTGATTGGAGAAAGGCTAACTTTGAGGAGACGCGAAAGGATTTAAAAGGAGTAAATTGGGACATTTTATTTTAAGGGAAAGATGTGGAAGAGAAATGGAGTACATTTAAAGGTGAAATTTTAAGCGTACAGAATCTTTATGTCCCTGTTCGGTTGAAAGGAAATAGTAAAAATAGGAAAGAGCCATGGTTTTCAAGGGAAATTGGACACTTGGTTCGGAAAAAAAGGGAGATCTACAATAATTATAGGCAGCATGGAGTAAATGAGGTGCTTGAGGAGTATAAAGAATGTAAAAAGAAAGAAATTAGAAAAGCTAAAAGAAGATATGAGGTTTATTTGGCAAGTAAGGTGAAAGTAAATCCAAAGGGTTTCTACAGCTATATTAATAGCAAAAGGATAACGAGGGATAAAATTGGTCCATTAGAGAGTCAGAGTGGACAGCTTTCTGCAGAGCCAAAAGAGATGGGGGAGATATTGAACAATTTCTTTTCTTCGGTATTCACCAAGGAGAAGGATATTGAATTATGTGAGGTAAGGGAAACAAGTAGAGTAGCTATGGAAACAATGAGATTCAAAGAAGAGGAAGTACTGACACTTTTGAGTAATATAAAAGTGGATAAGTCTCCAGGTCCGGACAGGATATTCCCTAGGACATTGAGGGAAGTTAGTGTAGAAATAGCAGGGGCTATGACAGAAATATTTCAAATGTCATTAGAAATGGGAATAGTGCCGGAGGATTGGCGTACTGCGCATGTTGTTCCATTGTTTAAAAAGGGGTCCAAGAGTAAACCTAGCAATTATAGACCTGTTAGTTTGACGTCAGTGGTGGGCAAATTAATGGAAAGGATACTTAGAGATAATATATATAAGCATCTGGATAAACAGGGTCTGATTAGGAACAGTCAACATGGATTTGTGCCTGGAAGGTCATGTTTGACTAATCTTCTTGAATTTTTTGAAGAGGTTACTCGGGAAATTGACGAGGGTAAAGCAGTGGATGTTGCATATATGGACTTCAGTAAGGCCTTTGACAAGGTTCCTCATGGAAGGTTGGTTAAGAAGGTTCAATGGTTGGGTATTAATGGTGGAGTAGCAAGATGGATTCAACAGTGGCTGAATGGGAGATGCCAGAGAGTAATGGTGGATGGTTGTTTGTCAGGTTGGAGGCCAGTGACTAGTGGGGTGCCACAGGGATCTGTGTTGGGTCCACTGTTGTTTGTCATGTACATCAATGATCTGGATGATGGTGTGGTAAATTGGATTAGTAAGTATGCAGATGATACTAAGATAGGAGGGGTTGTGGATAATGAAGTCGATTTTCAAAGTCTACAGAGAGATTTATGCCAGTTGGAAGAGTGGACTGAAAGATGGCAGATGGAGTTTAATGCTGATAATTGTGAGGTGCTACATCTTGGCAGCACAAATCAAAATAGGACGTACATGGTAAATGGTAGGGAATTGAAGAATGCAGGTGAACAGAGGGATCTGGAAATAACTGTGCACAGTTCCCTGAAAGTGGAATCTCATGTAGATAGGGTGGTAAAGAAAGCTTTTGGTGTGCTGGCCTTTATAAATCAGAGCATTGAGTATAGAAGTTGGGATGTAATGTTAAAATTGTACAAGGCATTGGTGAGGCCAATTCTGGAGTATGGGGTACAATTTTGGTCGCTAATTATAGGAAGGATGTCAACAAAATAGAGAGAGTACTGAGGAGATTTACTAGAATGTTGCCTGGGTTTCAGCAACTAAGTTACAGAGAAAGGTTGAACAAGTTAGGGCTTTATTCTTTGGAGCGCAGAAGGTTAAGGGGGGACTTGATAGAGGTCTTTAAAATGATGAGAGGGATAGACAGAGTTGACGTGGATAAGCTTTTCCCACTGAGAGGAGGGAAGATGCAAACAAGGGGACACGACTTGAGAATTAAGGGACAGAAGTTTAGCTAGATGCAGGAAGATGGTTCCCGATGTTGGGGAAGTCCAGGACAAGGGGTCACAGCTTAAGGATAAGGGGGAAATCCTTTAAAACCGAGATGAGGAGAACTTTTTTCACACAGAGAGTGGTGAATCTCTGGAACTCTCTGCCACAGAGGGTAGTTGAGGCCAGTTCATTGGCTATATTTAAGAGGGAGTTAGATGTGGCCCTTGTGGCCAAGGGGATTAGAGGGTATGGAGAGAAGGCAGGTACGGGATACTGAGTTGGATGATCAGCCATGATCATATTAAATGGCGGTGCAGGCTCGAAGGGCCGAATGGCCTACTCCTGCACCTAATTTCTATGTTTCTATGTTTAGGGGTAACATGAGGGGGAACTTCTTTACTCAGAGAGTGGTGGCTGTGTGGAATGAGCTTCCAGTGAAGGTGGTGGAGGCAGGTTCGTTTTTATCATTTAAAAATAAATTGGATAGTTATATGGACGAGAAAGGAATGGAGGGTTATGGTCTGAGCGCAGGTATATGGGACATGGGGAGAATACGTGTTCGGCACGGACTAGAAGGGTCGAGATGGCCTTTTTCCGTGCTGTAATGGTTATATGGTTATATTACTTGCTAATCATCAAATAGAAAATTCTTTGAGTTATTAAATGCGAACACAAAATGAAATGGATGGTTTTCTGGTTTGTTTAGACTTTAGCGATACATCGTGGAAAAGGGCCCTTTAGCCCACCTAGTCATGGAGTGATACAGTGTGGAAACAGGCCCTTCGGCCCAACTCGCCCACACCGACCAACATGTCCCAGCTACACGAGTCCCACTTGCCTGCGCTTGGTCCATATCACTCCAAACCTGTCCTATCCATGTACCTGTCTAACTGTTTCTTAAATGATGGGATAGTCCCAGCCTCAACTACTTCCTCTGGCACCTTGTTCCATCCACCCACCGCCCTTTGTGTGAAAAAGTTACCCCTCGGATTCTTATTAAATCTTTTCCCCTTCACCTTGAACCTATGTCCTGTGCATCTACCCGATCTATTCCTCTGATTTTGTACACCTCCATAAGATCTCCCCTCATCCTCCTGTACTCTAAGGAATAGAGACCCACGTACTCAACCTCTTCCTTTAGCTAACACGCTCTAGTCCTGGCAACATCCTTGTAAATCTTTTCTGAACCCTTTCAAGATTGACAATATCTTTCCTATAACATGGTGCCCAGAACCGAACACAATATTCTAAATGCGGTCTTACCGACATTTTATACAACTGCAACATGACCTCCTAACTTCTATACTCAACACTCTGACTGATGAAGGCCAAAGTGCCAAAAGCCTTTTTGACCACCTTATCTACCTGCGACTCGACCCGACCATGCACCTGTACTCCTAGATCCCTCTGCTCTACAACACTACCCAGAGGCCTACACTTTACTGTGTAGGTCCTGCCCTTGTTCGACATCTCAAAATGCAACAACTCATACTTTTCTGTATTAAATTCCATCAACCATTCCTCCGCCCACCTGTTGAATCGATCCAGATCCTGCTGCAATCTTTCACAACCATCTTCACTAACTGCAAAACAACTAACTTTTGTATCATTAGCAAACTTGCTAATCTTGCCCTGTATGTTCTCATCTAAATCATTGATGTAGATGACAAACAGTAACAGGCCCAGCACTGAACCCTGAGGCACACCACTGGTCACAGGCCTCCAGTCCGAGAAGCAACCTTCCACCATCAACCTCTGCTTCCTTCCATGGAGCCAATTTGCTATCCGCTATCAGCTATCTCCCCTTGGACCCCATGCGATCTAACCTTCCAGAGCAGCCTACCATGCGGAACCTTGTTGAATGCCTTACTGAAGTCCATGTACACAACATCTACAGCTCTGCACTCATCAACCTTTTTGGTCACGTCTTCAAAAAAAACAATCAGATTTGTGAGACACGACCTCCCACGTACACAACCATGCTGACTATCCCTAATCAGCCCTTGCCCATCCAAATGCCTGTATAACCTATCCCTCATAATACTCTCCAATAACTTACCAATAAATTACTACAGATGTTAAGCTCAGCGGCCTATAGTTCCCAGCATTTTCCCTGCAGCCCTTCTTGAAAAGACGTACAACATTTGTCACCCTCCAGTCCTCCGGCCGCTCCTGTATTTAAGGACGACTTTTAAATTTCAACCAGGGCTCCCGCAATTTCCACTAGTTTCCCGCAATGTTCTCGGATATATGATTAGGCCATGGAGTTTTGTCTACCTTCAAAAACGACAGTAGCTTCCGTATTTCTTAGTCAGTAACCCAGCTGCCGGAAAGAAGCTGTTCCTCGACCTGCTGGTTCGGCAACGGAGAGACCTGTAGCGCCTCCCGGATGGTAGGAGGGTAAACAGTCCATGGTTGGGGTGAGAGCAGTCCTTGGCGATGCTGAGCGCCCTCCGCAGACAGCGCTTGCTTTGGACAGACTCAATGGAGGGGAGCGTGGAACCGGTGATAAAAAAAAATAAAAAACTGAAAAGTGTGGCGTGCAAAAGTATTCAGCCCTCCTGAGTCAATACTTTGTAGAACCACCTTTCGCTGTAATTACAGCTGCAAGTCTTTCGGGGTATGTCTCTACCAGCTTTGCACATCTAGAGACTGAAATTTTTGCCCATTCTTCTTTGCAAAATAGCTCAAGCTCAGTCAGATTGGATGGAGAGCGTCTGTGAACAGCAATTTTCAAGTCTTGCCAGAGATTCTCAATTGGATTTAGGTCTGGACTTTGACTGGGCCATTCTAACACGAATATGCTTTGATCTAAACCATTCCATTGTAGCTCTGGCTGTATGTTTAGGGCCGTTGTCCTGCTGGAAGGTGAACCTCCGACCCAGTCTCAAGTCTTTTGCAGACTCTAACAGGTTTTCTTCCAAGATTGCCCTGTATTTGGCTCCATCCATCTTCCCATCAAATCTGACCAGCTTCCCTGTCCCTGCTGAAGAAAAGCATCCCCACAGCATGATTCTGCCACCACCATGTTTCACAGTGAGGATGGTGTGTTCAGGGTGATGTGCAGTGTTAGTTTTCCGCCACACATAGCGTTTTGCATTTAGGCCAAAAACTTCAATTTTGGTCTCATCTGACCAGAGCACCTTCCTCCCCATGTTTGCTGTGTCCCCCACATGGCTTGTGGCAAACTGCAAACGGGGCTTCTTATGGCTTTTTTTTCAACAATGGCTTTCTTCTTGCCACTCTTCCATAAAGGCCCGATTTGTGGAGTGCACGACTAATAGTTGTCATGTGGACAGATTTTCCCACCTGATCTGTGGATCTCTGCAGCTCCTCCAGAGTTACCATGAGCCTCTTGGCTGCTTCTCTGATCAATGATCTCCTTGCCCGGCCTGTCAGTTTAGGTGGACGGCCATGTGTTGGTAGGTTTGCAGTTGTGCCATACTCTTTCCATTTTCGGGTGATGGATTGAACAGTGCTCCGTGAGATGTTCAAAGCTTGGGATATTTTTTTATAACCTAACCCTGCTTTAAACTTCTCCACAACTTCATCCCTGACCTGTCTGGTGTGTTCCTTGGGCTTCATGATGCTGTTTGTTCACTAATGTTCTCTAACAAACCTCTGAGGCCTTCACAGAACAGCTGTATTTATACTGAGATTAGATTACACACAAGTGGACTCTATTTACTAATTAGGTGACTTCTGAAGGCAATTGGTTGCACTGGATTTTATTTAGAGGTATCAGAGTAAAGGGGGCTGAATACTTTTGCACGCCACACTTTTCACTTTTTTATTTGTAAAAAAATTTGAAAACCATGTATCATTTTCCTTCCACTTCACAATTATGCACCACTTTGTGTTGGTCTATCACATAAAATCCCAATAAAATACATTTACGTTTTTGGTTGTAACGTGACAAAATGTGGAAAAGTTCAAGGGGTATGAAAACTTTTGCAAGCCACTGTATGTATTTATAAAATCTTTTGGGATTGTCCTTAATACTACCCGCCAGAGTTATCTCCTGGCCCTTTTGCCCTTCTGATTTCCTTTTTTAGTTTATTCCTTAGTTCTCGAAACTCCTCCAGGGATGCACTTGATCCCAGCTGCCTATAGCTATACCATGCATCCTTCTTGTTTTTGACCAACATCTGAATTTCCCTCATCACCCAAGCTTCCTTACGTTTGCCTGCTTTGCCCTTCACTCTAACGGGGACGCACACATCCTGACCTTTCTTCAGTACACTTTTAAAAACATCCCACTTGGAAGATGTTCCTTTCCCCTCAAATAACCTGTTCCAGTCAACGAGTGATACCTTCTCTCATACCCTCATAGTTGGCCGTACTCCAGTTGAGCATTTTAACACGTGGATCCTCTCCGTCCCTATCCATAACTATCCTAAACCTAATCGAACTGTGGTCCCAAAAGGCACCTCCACACACACTTCATTAACTCGCCCTTCCCAATTTCCCAATACTAGATCCAGCGTTACCCTCTCACGTATGGGGACCTCCACATACTGCTTAAGAAAACTCTCCTGAACACTTTTGAGGAATTGCACCTAATCTAAACCCTTCATGCTATGATTTTCCTAGTCTACATTGCGGAAGTTAAAATTCACTACAACCTTATTTGTCCTGCAGCTGTCTGCAATATCCTGACAGATTTGTTCGTCCAATTACCATTGACCATTCAGGGATCTGTAGTACACCCTCATCAAGGTGATCATCATTTTCTTGTTCCTCGGCTCCACCCATATAGTCTCACGAGACGAACCGTCCGTAATGTCACCTCTGAACACAGCCGTGACATCATCCTTAACCAACAATGCAAGCCCCCCCCCCATCCTCTTTTTCCCTCACCCCTGTCTCTCCTGAAGCTCGTGTACCCCGGAATATTGAGCTGCCAGTCCTGCCCGTCCCTTAACCAGGTGTCAGTCATGGCAACAACGTCCCAGTCACTCGTACCTATCCACGCCGTATGCACATCTGCCTTAACTGTCAGGCCCCTTGCATTAAAATACGTGCAGTTTAAACCAACCCTCCTTCCTCGCTCTTCGCCTTCCACCTGCCTATTCTGTCCACTATCATTTCCCACATCACCCCCCATATCAACTTCTAGCCTCACACGTGCCTCCGTCTTAAACAAGATCCCACCCCCCAGTCCATGCCGACCAGTGATCACCCCGTACACTAACACTCAGGACATTGTACAATTTTTCCGAAGCCAATTATTCTTCAAACCTGTACGTCTTTGGATTGTGGGAGGAAACCAGAGCACCCACAGAAAACCCATGCAGTAAGAAGGAGAACATACAAACTCCGTACAGACAGCATCCGTAGTCAGGATCAAACCCGGGTCTCCAGTGCTGTAAGGCAGCAACTCTACCATTACGCCACTCTACCACTGGGCCACACTACCACAGCGCCAGACATTTTGCGATCCATTTAAGACGGATCACAAAAGGGAACCACTATTAAATTAAATGAATACTAATCAAGTATGCATAGAACAGCACTTTCCTCAAATTCAATGCCTCTTACAGCATGTTAATAGGCCAATAACAGTTTGTATCTTTTGTGTGGAAATTCAGCCATCCAAGATGCATGAAACTGGCACATAAATTGGCGCTTCTAGAGGGGAGATGTATGCTTCATGTCCTCCACCAGTGTAGAGCACAAATAATACAGGTTCAGGATTAGAGGTTGGTTGTTGGCGATAAGCGAGTCAAGTGATGCGGGTGTAGCCAGTAAGTAATTTGTTTAAGATGATAAATCAAAGTGAGATTGGAACCTGTTCAGGAAGACACTCTAAATCAACCAATTGTGGGACATGCATTGTTATGAACATTTTGTTGGGTTGCATATGCCTGACAGCAAGATGCACGTTGGAACAATATGGCTTGTTTGTTTGTTTTGGCAACACTAAATATAATTTTCACTAGAAATTTTATTATTCAGCTGAATTTTTACCATAGCTCTATTCAACCTTGAATCCTGCTCTCGCAAATGTAATCACATCAAATAATAAGTTACCATACCACTTTTGAAGAACCGGAACAAACACTCATGAAGCCATGGATTATCTGGATCAATGGAGAAAGCTCTTTTGACTGACTGCAACATCAGAAGGAATTTTTCTGCAAAAGAAAATCCATCATTAGACAAAAACATTATATTTATAGTGTTTGATATTCCATTATAATCATAATTAAGTGACAGGCAAAGTTGTAGTACCAAAGTTGTATTACCCCAAAGGCAATACCAACAATGCAGTATTTCCTCAATATTACAGCAACGTGTCTAAATCTGTTGCAAAACTCATAACCATTCTTAAAGATATCTTTACACATTCCTCCGCATGGATTAAATAAACTTGACACAATATTTTTCGCAACAAACTTTTAAGATTTCATTATTATGGCTTTTGGAAACCCTATGGAAGAACATAATTATATATTTGAATTTATAGGAATTTAAAAGTGATTAGGCAATCTAAGTGTTATGCAGGGAAAAGAGATTTTTTCTTTTAGCTTTCCCAACTCTGACCCAAATAATTCACCGTTGAACTTGAATTACATAAATTATGTTAGTTTTCCTGAACAATCATGAAGACTGTGGTGCACAATCACTGAGCATCTCCAGAAAGCTTCAGTTTTCTCTCTAGCCAACTAAAGGTCATGAATGTTGGTTTGCCTCCATTTTAAAATTTCAAATAGCCTTCCAATGCCTCCCCTTCCTACAATTCTTGAAACGTCAGCTTTTTCAATGAATGTTAGAGCGATAGAGAAGGATGTCAGTAAGCAGTATTTATGTGTATACATGATTAACGTAATAAAATTGTGTGTGAATTAGAGCAAAATTAATAAAAACTACAGCCAATTCTAGCATCACAACGACTACCAACTCAAAGACCCGCAAAGATGAAGAGAAATCTGTATTCTTCTATTGCTGGTTCAGCACAACAGAACAAGTACGTTATTACATGTGATCAACTACAAAAGGATTGCCAAATCTTAAGTTCATGGTTGGTGATTTATAGATACAAATGTTCATGACTCACCTTTTCTATAATAGATCTCAAAAGCAAAAAGATGGGTTTCAATTCGGTTTTTTACCAAGGTTTTCAGTGGTGTCAAAAATTTAATGGCTTCTTCAAGCGGACTGTCCACCTATGTCACAGAAATTTTTTTATAATGTTTATAAATTCAGGGCAACACATTAGCATTTCAGAAGTGGGCATTGTATACTCCAAAACCCATGGTTTGGTTTCAAACTGACAAAATTAATTGTTATGTTGAATGTTTGGGAACCTCAGCCTACCAACTACAGAGAGATGTCTTCCATAATATGCACTTTCACTAGGTACGCAAGGAAAAAGTGAAAAACTTGCTGAATTTTCCCAAATTAGGATTGTTAACACCTACATATTGACACATAATAGCAATCTGACAGACCAGATAACAGAGCTCAGTGTGGATATTATCCCAATTCACTTAAGACAGCTGATGCTACTCTAACTCCCGGGTGCAATTCCTTGCACTCAGACAAAAGTGGGTAGAAAATGATTTGGGTCAAGAATCAGGAGTCCCCTTAAACGCTACAAATCCCAACAGACACCAAGACTTTTGGGGAGGAGCACATTGGTGGAAAGAATGTTTGCTCCATATGCAAGTACACAGACTTTGCAAATTCAGATCAACTACCTACGCACAGAAAAGGCTTATACAGATTGTTTACTTTTGCTAATTTTTCGGGTACAAGCTCTTCCTTTTGTGTGCCAATCTCCTCCTCATCCTCTTCCTTCTTCTTCCTTTGATTTTTCAGCTGTTTCTCTTTTTCTGCATTCCTCTTCTCCTCTTCCAGTTGCGCCTTCTTCTGTGCTCGACGTTGTTTGTTTCGCAGCTTCTTTAGCTCTTTATCTGAAAGATTTGCTGTATGGGGGAAATACAGTGAACATGTTTTGGAACTGAACAGAGAAGATAAATCGGTGTAATATGTATTTGTTGTTCAGAACAACTTGTTTTAATCCAGTTAGTGATAAAAACAACTGTAAAACAAAAGAAAAATGTGACAAATACCTGTATCTGCCTCCAATTCTTTGTTTTCATCAGTTAGCGGATGATCGTGAAGTTTCAAGTAGATTTCAATAGCTACCTTTGCAGCTTTAAAATAAAAAGGATGGCACCGAAGCACATCTTCAAGTTTAAGCAAATCGACGTAAGATCGCAATGTCATTTTCCTCATACAATAGGTGTGGAAATCAAATTGGTCATCGGTAATTTCCGCAAAATGCTGAATGAGAAAAACAAAATCAACATGTAATTTTAAATCAAATAGCATAAACGGGAGTATATGCAGCTTAACAGAATCAATTAAACTACTGTCAATTTATCTTGGATGAAAATGTCACTTTTTCAAGCAACGCAAGATGTGATTAAAGCACAGCCTTGCACATTTAAAGTACTTTTATCCAAGATAAATCCTCAGCAGACTCAGCTGTACATTGTTTGTATTGTGGCTTTGGGTAATCAGCATTTAAATGAACCTTTGAGTCTACTTCCAGTTAGGGTAAATGCTTTATTTAAATATGATATACATAATACAATTTTATAGTTGCGAAAATCTTCTTGTATATCCTTCATTAACATAGCTCCAGGAGTTTTTTGCAGCAATACATAGAGGTACCTACTGGAGAAGGGGCAGTGCTGCACCCCCTGTTAGGAAATGAGACGGGTCAGGTAGCGGAGGTATGTGTTGGGCAGCACTTCGGGTCCAGTGATCTAAATACCATTAGTTTCAATATAATTATGGAGAAGGTCAGAACTGGTCCAAGGGTTGAGATTTTTGATTGGAGAAAGGCTAACTTTGAGGAGATGCATAGTGAATTGGGTTATAAAGATAAAGAATGTAAAAAGAATCTTAAGAATGAAATTAGAAAAACTAAAAGAAGATATGAGGTTGCTTTGGCAAGTAAGGTGAAAGTAAATCCAAAAGGTTTCCACAGCTATATTAACAGCAAAAGGATAACGAGGGATAAAATTGGTCCATTAGAGAGTCAGAGTGGACAGCTATCTGCAGAGCCAAAAGACATGGGGGAGATATTGAACAATTTGTTTTCTTCAGTATTCACCAAGGAGAAGGATATTGAATTATGTGAAGTAAGGGAAACAAGTAGAGTAGCTATGGAAACTATGCGATTCAAAGAAGAGGAAATACTGACACTTTTGAAAAATATAAAAGTGGATAAGTCTCTAGGTCCTGACAGGATATTCCCTAGGACATTGAGGGAAGTTAGTGTAAAAATAGCAGGGGCTATGACAGAAATATGTCAAATGTCATTAGAAACGGGAATGGTGCCGGAGGATTAGCGTACTGCGCATGTTGTTCCATTGTTTAAAAAGGGGTCCAAGAGTAAACCTAGCAATTATAGACCTGTTAGTTTGACGTCAGTGGTGGGCAAATTAATGGAAAGGATACTTAGAGATAATATATATAAGCATCTGGATAAACAGAGTCTGATTAGGAACAGTCAACATGGATTTGTGCCTGGAAGGTCATGTTTGACTAATCTTCTTGAATTTTTTGAAGAGGTTACTAGGGAAATTGATGAGGGTAAAGCGGTGGATGTTGTCTATATGGACTTCAGTAAGGCCATTGACAAGATTCCACATGGAAGATTGGTTAAGAAGGTTCAATTGTTGGGCATTAATGGAGGGGTAGCAAGATGGATTCAAGGGGACATGACATGAGAATTAAGGGACTGAAGTTTAGGGGTAACATGAGGGGGAACTTCTTTACTCAGAGAGTGGTAGCTGTGTGGAATGAGCTTCCAGTGAAGGTGGTGGAGGCAGGTTCGTTTTTATCATTTAAAAATAAATTGGATAGTTATATGGATGGGAAGGGAATGGAGGGTTATGGTCTGAGCGCAGGTATATGGGACTAGGGGAGATTATGTGTTCGGCATGGACTACAAGGCTCGAGATGGCCTGTTTCCGTGCTGTAATTGTTATATGGTTATATGGTAACAGTGGCTGAATGGGAGATGCCAGAGAGTAATGGTGGCTGGCTGTTTGTCAGGTTGGAGGCCGGTGACTAGTGGGGTGCCTCAGGGATCTGTGTTGGGTACACTGTTGTTTGTCATATACATCAATGATCTGGATGATGGTGTGGTAAATTGGATTAGTAAGTATGCAGATAGGTGGTGTTGTGGATAATTAAGTAGATTTTCAAAGTCTACAGAGAGATTTAGGCCATTTGGAAGAGTGGGCTGAAAGATGGCAGATGGAGTTTCATGCTGATAAGTGTGAGGTGCTACATCTTGGC
This sequence comes from Leucoraja erinaceus, assembly GCF_028641065.1. NCBI lineage: Eukaryota > Metazoa > Chordata > Chondrichthyes > Rajiformes > Rajidae > Leucoraja > Leucoraja erinaceus. Next base: position 134,264,746 of record NC_073377.1, on the reverse strand, counting down.
AGGACAAATCAAAATAGGATGTACATGGTAAATGGTAGCGAATTGAGGAATGCAGTTGAACAGAGGGATCTAGGAATAACTGTGCATAGTTCCCTGAAGGTGGAATCTCATGTAGATAGGGTGGTGGCCTTTATAATTCAGAACTTAATAGAGGTCTTTAAAATGATGAGAGGGATAGACAAAGTTGACGTGAATAAGCTTTTTCCATTGAGAGTAGGGAAGATTCAAACAAAAGGACATGATTTGAGAATTAAGGGACAGAAGTTTAGGGGTAACATGAGGGGGAACTTGTTTACTCAGAGAGTGGTAGCTGTGTGGAATTGACTTCCAGTGGAAATGCCGGAGGCAGGTTCGATTTTATAATTTAAAAATAAATTGGATAGATATATGGACGGGAAAGGACTGGAGGGTTATGGTCTGAGTGCAGGTAGATGGGACTATATAACCATATAACAATTACAGCACGGAAACAGGCCATCTCGGCTCTACAAGTCCGTGCCGAATAACTTTTTTTCCCTTAGTCCCACCTGCCTGCACTCATACCATAACCCTCCATTCCCTTCTCATCCATATGCCTATCCAATTTATTTTTAAATGATACCAACAAACCTGCCTCCACCACTTCCACTAGAAGCTCATTCCACACTGCTACCACTCTCCGAGTAAAGAAGTTCCCCCTCATGTTACCCCTAAACTTATGTCCCTTAATTCTGAAGTCATGTCCTCTTGTTTGAATCTTCCCTATTCTCAAAGGGAAAAGCTTGTCCACATCAACTCTGTCTATCCCTCTCATCATTTTAAAGACCTCTATCAAGTCCCGCCTTAACCTTCTGCGCTCCAGAGAATAAAGGCCTAACTTATTCAACCTATCTCTGTAACTTAGTTGTTGAAACCCAGGCAACATTCTAGTAAATCTCCTCTGTACTCTCTCTATTTTGTTGACATCCTTCCTATAATTGGGCGACCAAAATTGTACACCATACTCCAGATTTGGTCTCACCAATGCCTTGTACAATTTTAACATTGCATCCCAGCTTCTATACTCAATGCTCTGATTTATAAAGGCTAGCATACCAAAAGCTTTCTTTACCACCCTATCTATATGAGATTTCACCTTTAAGGAACTATGCACGGTTATTCCCAGATCCCTCTGTTCAACTGTATTCTTCAATGCCCTACCATTTACCATGTACGTCCTATTTTGATTTGTCCTGCCAAGGTGTAGCACCTCACATTTATTAGCATTAAACACCATCTGTCATCTTTCAGCCCATTCTTCCAAATGGCCTAAATCACTCTGTAGACTTTGGAAATCCTCTTCATTATCCACATTATCTTGGTATCATCTGCATACTTACTAATCCAATTTACCACACCTTCATCCAGATCATTGATGTACATGACAAACAACAAAGGACCCAACACAAATCCCTGAGGCACCCCACTAGTCACCTGCCTCCAACCCGATAAACAGCCATCCACCATTACCCTCTGGCTTCTCCCATTCAGCCACTGTTGAATCCATCTTGCTATTCCTGCATTTATACCCAACAGTTCTTAACCAACCTTCCATGAGGAACCTTGTCAAAGGCCTTACTAAAGTCCATATAGACAACATCCACTGCTGTACCCTCGTCAATTTCCCTAGTAACCTCTTCAAAAAATTCAAGAAGATTAGTCAAAACATGACCTTCCAGGCACAAATCCATGTTGACTGTTCCTAATCAGACCCTGTTTATCCAGATGCTTATATATATTATCTCTAAGTATCTTTTCCATTAATTTGCCCACCACTGAAGTCAAACTAACAGGTCTATAATTGCTAGGTTTACTCTTAGAACCCTTTTTAAACAATGGAACAACATGCGCAGTACGCCAATCCTCGGGGACTATTCCCGTTTCTAATGACATTTGAAATATTTCTGTCATAGCCCCGGCTATTTCTACACTAACTTCCCTCAATGTCCTAGGGAATATCCTGTAAGGACCTGGAGACTTATCCACTTTTATATTTTTCAAAAGTGTCAGTACTTCTTTTACTTTGAACTAGGTGAGAATAAGTGTTCGGCACGGACTAGAAGGGCCGAGATGGCCTGTTTCTGTGCTGTAATTGTTATATGATTATATGTTATATGGTTATTGCTGTTTGAAACCAGAAACTAAGTTTGTGGTTAAGGGAATGTGCTCAAACATGGTGGCAGCTAGAATTTTTCACTCAAATAGAATTAGTTTGCAGGGCATTTTATGGAACGTTTTAGTTCAATATGCGCCAGTAGCCAGATTTGTAAAATGAAACTCTACAGACATTCAGTAAACAACAGGGTCTCTTGACTAGCCTCTTAACCAAGTGGAGAGCAAATGTTTTGCAGTGATTAACTGACAAATGGTTAGGAAGAATAGCTCAGCCTCCATAAAATAATGACTATATGAAACACAACGAGGCTTGTTGGGTAAAAACGTCAAGAGAATGATGCAAGATTCCAACCGAACATCACATTTCAAAAATTGCAAAGCAATACAAGAGACAATAGGTGCAGGAGTAGGCCATTCAGCTCTTCAAGCCAGCATTGCCATTCACTGTGATCATCCACACTCAGTACCCCATTCCTGCCTTCTCCCCATATCCCTTGAGCTATCTAACTCTCTCTTGAAAGCATCCAGAGGCAGAGAAAGCATGCCTTCTGAGGCGGAGAATTCCATAGATTCAAAACTCTCTGGGTGAAAAAGATTTTCCTCATCTCCGTTCTCAATGGCCTACCCCTTATTCTTAAACTGTGGCCCCTGGTTCTGGACTTCCCCAACACGTTTCCTGCCTCCAGCGTGTCCAATCCCTTAATAATCTTATACATTACATCTTTTTTTTAAATAATCTATGTCTTTATTTTTGTCCCCTAAATTACTTTACCCCATTTCAAAAACGGAAATGTATTTCATTACATCACAAAATATTATTTCAATTTTCTTGCACTTACTCTCTCTATCTCATGACACTTCTTCAAAGATTCTCCATATTTGTTCATAGACTGATAGGCTAGAGCACATTCTGTCTGGAACCACATACACTGCATCTCATTCAGATTATCCACTGCAGCTGTCCCTTCCTAGAAAACAGGATTTACATGCAAATACATTAAAGAAATGTGGCAGCTGCGGGTTCATTTTGGCACAAAATGAGACGGTTATATTATCCAAAGTAATGATCTTCACAGACAAGTATTGTTAAATAACAAAATAAAACTATTAAAACAGTTTTGTGTGCCCACAGCAGACTTCAAGTGGCATAACATAATTCAGTTATTAGTGACTTAATGTCTCCAAGCAGCAAGTACTTCCAAATAAGTAACCATGTTAACGATAGTTATTATGCAAATCAGGCGACAGAGCATCAAATTCACATTTCGCAATTACATTTATATTTTTTTAATTTGTACTGCATTATCATGCAATGAAAATACCAACTCTTGTAAACTTGGAGCACATTTCCTCAGCTTCCTTCACCAGGTTGGCTTTTAGCATGTATTTAGCACATTTGGAATTTATAAACCGGTCTGCTGTATCTAAAGCTTGAGCTTCATCCATCCATTTGGCAGCTTCCTTTATGTTTCCTGCATGCTGCAAGGAAAATATTACATTAGGCAAACAAAACTAATATTATTAAACAATCACAAACTCAGATCTTACATATAATGTTCATTTTTGACCTTTTAAAGCAAACTACTGATCAATATTTTTTTTATTGGATCTGTAGTTATTCACAATTGCTGTGATTGTATTTACTATTTCTTTTGTTTCCAGCATTTTGTAAAAGTAGTTGTAAAAACAAAGCAGAATAAGTGTTAATAGTAAAAACAATTCCAAAGCTAAGAGTATCAGTGAAGAATAGAATGCATTGTATTTTTACCTTGTAAATTTTGGCCTTAACAAGGAACAATTCTATGAGAGTCGGGGTACTTTCAATTGCAGCATTGATATACTCCAAGGCCAAAGACGGCTGCCCAATTCTGTCATAATGTTGGGCCAAAAAATACTGGACCCACAATCTAGTAGTAGGCGGTTCTAGGTTTCCATCATCTGAAATGGGAGAAAAAATAAGTTCAAATAAAACCTTTGAGGGACAAGCACACAAAATTGTTTAATAATAATAATAATAACTTTATTTATAAAGCGCTTTTAGACAACATCAGTTACCACAAAGTGCTGTACATGGGAAGTCAACAAAAAGTTATTACAAACTACTAAAACCATTAAGACGACAGGACTATAAAAACAGTAAAAATTAAAAGACATTAAAAGCACTAAAACAGGAACAAAGTCTCAGCCAGTCGAAAGCCAGTGAATAAAAGTGAGTTTTTAGGGAGGATTTAAAGATGGACAGTGAAGGGGCCTGTCTGATCTGCAGCGGCAAGGTGTTCCAGAGTGCCGGGAAGGCTCTATCCCCTCTGAGCTTCCGCTTAGACCTTGGTACCTCAAGGAGCAGCTGATCCGCTGACCTGAGGCACCGGGCAGGAGCATATAGGTGGAGCAGCTCAGAGAGGTAAGGCGGGGCGAGGCCATTCAATGATTTAAAAACAAATAAAAGAATTTTAAAATGAACTCGAAGGTGCACTGGGAGCCAGTGAAGGGAGGCCAAAATTGGCGTAATGTGCTCCCTCTTTCGAGTTCCGGTTAAAAGGCGAGCGGCAGCATTTTGGACCAACTGGAGACGAGCCAACGAAGCTCGTGAGACTCCAGAGTAGAGTGCGTTACAGTAATCCAGCCGAGATGGAATAAAGGCATGAATTATTGTTTAAGAGGATCTTTGTACTTCTAGGCAATCCATCAAAGATCATCTAATTATTTTTCCCCTGGCAACTATTGGTCTGGTACCTCCTTTGATCCAGACAAAATTACAAGAGCGCACTTGAAACCCCATAGAATTGGAAGAGTAAATATGTAAGGAGATAGCAGATATTAGTAATAAGCACAAGGTAGTGATTGTGGGAGATTTCAATTTTCCACACATAGACTGGGAAACACATTCTGTAAATGGGCTGGATGGGTTGGAGTTTGTAAAATGTGTGCAGGATAGTTTTTTGTAACAATACATAGAAGTATCTACTAGAGAAGGGGCGGTACTGGACCTCCTGTTAGGAAATGAGATGGGTCAGGTGGCAGAGGTATGCGTTGGGGAACAGTTCGGGTCCAGTGATCACAATACCATTAGTTTCAATATAATTATGGAGAGGGACAAAACTGGACCTAGGGTTGAGATTTTTGATTGGAGAAAGGCTAACTTTGAGGAGATGCAAAAGGATTTAAAAGGAGTAAATTGGGACAGTTTGTTTTATGGGAAAGATGTGGAAGAGAAATGGAGTACATTTAAAGGTGAAATTTCAAGAGTACAGAATCTTTATGTCCCTGTTCGGTTGAAAGGAAATCGTAAAAATTGTAAAGAGCCATGGTTTTCAAGGGAAATTGGACACTTGGTTCGGAAAAAGAGGGAGATCTACAATAGTTATAGGCAGCATGGAGTAAATGAGGTGCTTGAGGAGTATAAAGAATGTGAAAAAAAAATCTTAAGAAAGAAATTAGAAAAGCTAAAAGAAGATATGAGGTTGCTTTGGCAAGTAAGGTAAAAGTAAATCCGAAGGGTTTCTACCGCTATATTAATAGCAAAAGGATAACGAGGGATAAAATTGGTCCATTAGAGAGTCAGAGTGGACAACTATCTGCAGAGCCAAAAGAGATGGGGGAGATATTGAACAGTTTCTTTTCTGCGGTATTCACCAAGGAGAAGGATATTGAATTATGTGAGGTAAGGGAAACAAGTAGAGTAGCTATGGAAACTATGAGGATCTAAGAAGAGGAAGTACTGACACTTTTGAGAAATATAAAAGTGGATAAGTCTCCAGGTCCGGACAGGATATTCCCTAGGACATTGAGGGAAGTTAGTGTAGAAATAGCAGGGGCTATGGCAGAAATATTTCAAATGTCATTAGAAACGGGAATAGTGCCGGAGGATTGGCGTACTGCGCATGTTGTTCCATTGTTTAAAAAGGGGTCTAAGAGTAAACCTGGCAATTATAGACCTGTTAGTTTGACGTCAGTGGTGGGCAAATTAATGGAAAGAATACTTAGAGATAATATATATAAGCATCTGGATAAACAGGGTCTGATTAGGAACAGTCAACATGGATTTGTGCCTGGAAGGTCATGTTTAACTAATCTTCTTGAATTTTTTGAAGATGTTACTCGGGAAATTGATGAGGGTAAAGCAGTGGATGTTGTGTATATGGACTTCAGTAAGGCCTTTGACAAGGTTCCTCATGGAAGGTTGGTTAAGAAGGTTCAATGGTTGGGTATTAATGGTGGAGTAGCAAGATGGATTCAACAGTGGCTGAATGGGAGATGCCAGAGAGTAATGGTGGATGGTTGTTTGTCAGGTTGGAGGCCAGTGACGAGTGGGGTGCCACAGGGATCTGTGTTGGGTCCACTGTTGTTTGACATGTACATCAATGATCTTATTGAAGGTGTGGTAAATTGGATTATTAAGTATGCAGATGATACTAAGATAGGTGGGGTTGCGGGTAATGAAGTAGAGTTTCAAAGTCTACAGAGAGATTTATGCCAGTTGGAAGAGTGGGCTGAAAGATGGCAGATGGAGTTTAATGCTGATAAGTGTGAGGTGCTACATCTTGGCAGGACAAATCAAAATAGGACGTACATGGTAAATGGTAGGGAATTGAAGAATGTAGGTGAACAGAGGGATCTGGGAATAACTGTGCACAGTTCCCTGAACGTGGAATCTCATGTAGATAGGGTGGTAAAGAAAGCTTTTGGTGTGCTGGCCTTTATAAATCAGAGCATTGAGTATAGAAGTTGGGATCTGATATTAAAATTGTACAAGGCATTGGTGAGGCCAATTCTGGAGTATGGTGTACAATTTTGGTCGCCTAATTATAGGAAGGATGTCAACAAAATAGAGAGAGTACAGAGGAGATTTACTAGAATGTTGCCTGGGTTTCAGCAACTAAGCTACAGAGATAGGTTGAATAAGTTAGGCCTTTATTCTCTGGAGCGCAGAAGGTTAAGGGGGGACTTGATAGAGGTTTTTAAAATGATGAGAAGGATAGACAGAGTTGACGTGGAAAAGCTTTTCCCACTGAGAGTAGGGAGGATTCAAACAAGGGGACATGACTTGAGAATTAAGGGACTGAAGTTTAGGGGTAACATGAGGGGGAATTTCTTTACTCAGAGAGTGGTAGCTGTGTGGAATGAGCTTCCAGTGAAGGTGGTGGAGGCAGGTTCGTTTTTATCATTTAAAAATAAATTGGATAGTTATATGGATGGGAAGGGAATGGAGGGTTATGGTCTGAGCGCAGGTATATGGGACTAGGGGAGATTATGTGTTCGGCACGGACTAGAAGGCTCGAGATGGCCTGTTTCCGTGCTGTATTTGTTATATGGTTATATGGTTAAGCACAAGGCGGTGATTGTGGGAGATTTCAACTTTCCACACATAGACTGGGAAACACATTCTGTAAATGGGCTGGATGGTTTGGAGTTTGTAAAAATGTGTGCAGGATAGTTTTTTGCAGCAATACATAGAGGTACCTACTAGAGGAGGGGCAGTGCTGGACCTCCTGTTAGGAAATGAGACGGGACAGGTGGCAGAGGTATGCGTTGGGGAGCACTTCGGGTCCAGTGATCACAATACCATTAGTTTCAATATAATTATGGAGAGGGACAGAACTGGACCTAGGGTTGAGATTTTTGATTGGAGAAAGGCTAACTTTGATGAGATGCAAGATGATTTAAAAGGAGTGAACTGGGACATTTTGTTTTATGGGAAAGATGTAGAAGAGAAATGGAGGACATTTAAAGGGGAAATTTTAAGAGTACAGAATCTTTATGTTCCTGTTCGGTTGAAAGGAAACAGTAAAAATTGGAAAGAGCCCTGGTTTTCAAGGGAAATTGGACATCTTGTTCGGAAAAAGAGGGAGATCTACAATAATTATAGGCAGCATGAAGTAAATGAGGTGCTTGAGGAGTATAAGGAATGTAAAAAGAATCTTAAGAAAGAAATTAGAAAAGCTAAAAGAATATGAGGTTGCTTTGGCAAGTAAGGTGAAAGTAAATCCAAAGAGTTTCTACAGCTATATTAATAGCAAAAGGATAACGAGGGATAAAATTGGTCCATTGGAGAGACAGAGTGGGAAGCTATCTGCAGAGCCAAAAGAGATGGGGGAGATATTGAACAATTTCTTTTCTTTAGTATTCACCAAGGAGAAGGATATTGAATTATGTGAGGTAAGGGAAACGAGTAGAGTAGCTATGGATACTATGAGTTTCAAAGTAAAAGAAGTACTGACACTTTTGAAAAATATAAAAGTGGATTTATATATATTTATAGTGGATTGATACCAAGATACTGGATAATGAAGAGGATTTCCAAAGTTAAAAATAAATTGGTAGTTATATGGATGGGAAGGGAATGGAGGGTTATGGTCTGAGCGCAGGTATATGGGACTAGGGGAGATTATGTGTTCGGCACAGACTAGAAGGGTCGAGATGGCCTGTTTCCGTGCTGCAATTGTTATATGGTTATATGGTTAAGTCTCCAGGTCCTGACAGGATATTCCCTAGGACAATGAGGGAAGTTAGTGTAGAAATAGCCAGGGCTATGACAGAAATATTTCAAATGTCATTAGAAACGGGAAATGTCCCCGAGGATTGGCGTACTGTGCATGTTGTTCCATTGTTTAAAAAGGGTTCTAAGAGTAAACCTAGCAATTATAGACCTGTTAGTTTGACTTCAGCGGTGGGCAAATTAATGGAAAAGATACTTAGAGATAACATATATAAGCATCTGGATAAACAGGGTCTGATTAGGAACAGTCAACATGGATTTGTGCCTGGAAGGTCATGTTTGACTAATCTTCTTGAATTTTTTGAAGAGGTTACTAGGGAAATTGACGAGGGTAAAGCAGTGGATGTTGTCTATATGGACTTTAGTAAGGCCTTTGTCAAGGTTCCTCATGGAAGGTTGGTTAAGAAGGTTAAACTGTTGGGTATAAATGCCGGAATAGCAAGATGGATTAAACAGTGGCTGAATGGGAGAAGCCAGAGGGTAATGGTGGATGGCTGTTTGTCGGGTTGGAGGCAGGTGACTAGTGGGGTGCCTCAGGGATTGTTGGGTCCTTTGTTGTTTGTCATGTACATCAATGATCTGGATGAAGGGGTGGTAAATTGGATTATTAAGTATGCAAATGATACCAAGATAGTGGATAATGAAGAGGATTTCCAAAGTCTACAGAGTGATTTAGGCCATTTGGAAAAATGGGCTGAAAGATGGCAGATGGAGTTTAATGCTGATAAATGTGAGGTGCTACACCTTGGCAGAACAAATCAAAATAGGACGTACATGGTAAATGGTAGGGAATTGAAGAATACAGTTGAACAGAGGGATCTGGGAATAACCGTGCATAGTTCCTTGAAGGTGGAATGTCATATAGATAGGGTGGTAAAAAAAGCTTTAGGTATGCTAGCCTTTATAAATCTGAGCATTGGGTATAGAAGCTGGGATGTAATGTTAAAATTGTACAAGGCATTGGTGAGACCAATGTATGGTGTACAATTTTGGTCGCCCAATTATAGGAAGGATGTCAACAAAATAGAGAGAGTACAGAGGAGATTTACTGGAATGTTGCCTGGGTTTCAACAACTAAGTTACAGAGATAGGTTGAATAAGTTAGGTCTTTATTCTCTGGAGCGCAGAAGGTTAAGGGGGGACTTGATAGAGGTCTTTAAAATGATGAGAGGGATAGACAGAGTTGATGTAGACAATCTTTTCCCTTTGAGAATAGGGAAGATTCAAACAAGAGGACATGACTTCAGAATTAAGGGACAGAAGTTTAGGGGTAACATGAGGGGGAACTTCTTTACTCAGAGAGTGGTAGCGGTGTGGAATGAGCTTCCATTTAAAAATAAATTGGATAGGCATATGGATGAGAAGGGAATGGAGGGTTATGGTACGAGTGCAGGCAGGTGGGACCAAGGGAAAAAAGTTGTTCGGCACGGACTTGTAGGGCCGAGATGGCCTGTTTCCGTGCTGTAATTGTTATATGGTTATATGGTTCTCGTATTTCCTATGACAGAGGCAGCTATCTTTCAGCTCGCTATGTTTAGGTCAGTTCTCAAAAATGATGCCTTTAATTCCTTTCCCAGCCAGTTTCCCTTTAACCCTCTTACATACCCCACCACCCATCTACACCAATGGTAATTTATAGTAACCATTTATCCTATCAACCAGCCACCTTTGGAATGTAGGAAGAAACAGCAGTGCCTGGAGGTACTCACATGGTCACAAGAAGAATTTACAAATTTAGAACACAAGATTAAGATTCAACAGAGGTTGGAGTTGTGAGGCTCCAACACTACTAAATGTTCATAAGTCATGTGAGCAGAATTCAGTCCATCGGGTCTACTCCACCATTCTATCATGGCTGATCTATCTTTCACTCTCAGCCCCATTCACCCGTCTTCTCCCCATAACCCTTGACACCCCTACTAATCAAGAATCAGTCAATCTCTGCGTTAAAAATGTGTGTGTGTGTGTGTGTGTGTGTGTGTGTGTGTGTGTGTGTGTGTGTGTGTGTGTGTGTGTGTGTGTGTGTACACACACACACACACACACACACACACAGGAGTCAGGACAGATATATAATTCCACCTTCTGTTCAAATCAAGCATGGATTACTCATACCTACACTGGGGATAATTTACAGCAGCCATTTAGCTTACAGCTAGCGTGCTTTTGGAATGTGGGTGAAGCACAAGGGGGAAATCACAATCTCAAAGAGAACATGCAAAATCTGCACAGTGAGTATTGGAAATCAGGATTGAACCTAGATCACTGAAGCCGAGACAGCATTTTCAGCTGCTGCACAACTTTGCCTTCCTGTTGACATGGCTGCAAATTGGTGCTTTATGCACCAACATTTATCTCTAGGCCCATGGATAAAAGCAAAGTTCCAATTTATTCTAATATTTATCTACTTATTCTGCCTTCAGGTATCTGGACATATGTTCATCAACATTTGTTATTCTGCGTTTATCATGTATTCCTTTGCCTCCTCCCTAAATGCATTGACACTCATTTCTCCAGTTTTGAGTTCCATTTGTACATTATTTGTATTGATTTATTGTTGCCACAAATACCAAGATAGTCAAAAACTGTGTTATCCGGTAAAATCTTACAAGTCACAAGTACAATCAAGCCATTACACAAGTACAACATGTATCAAAAGTCGATAATGTTTAATTGCCATATGTACATAGAAACATAGAAATTAGGTGCAGGAGTAGGCCATTCGGCCCATTCGAGCCTGCACCGTCATTCAATATGATCATGGCTGATCATCCAACTCAGTATCCCATACCTGCCTTCTCTCCATACCCCCTGATCCCCTTAGCCAGAAGGGCCACATCTAACTTCCTCTTAAATATAGCCAATGAACTGGCCTCAACTACCCTCTGTGGCAGAGAGTTCCAGAGAATAATGTCAATAATGGTAATAATGTCCTTCCTCAGGTTTGGAGACCAAAACTGTACGCAATACTGCAGGTGTGGTCTCACCAAGACCATGTACAACTGCAGTAGAACCTCCCTGCTCCTATACTCAAATCCTTTTGCTATGAAAGCTAATATACCATTCGCTTTCTTCACTGCCTGCTGCACCTGTATGCCTACTTTCAATGACTGGTGTACCATGACACCCATGTCTCGCTGCATCTCCCCTTTTCCTAGTCGGCCACCATTTAGATAATAGTCTGCTTTCCTGTTTTTGCCACCAAAATGGATAACCTCACATTTATCCACATTATACTGCATCTGCCAAACATTTGCCCACTCACCCAGCCTATCCAAGTCACCTTGCAGTCTCCTCACAGTTAACACTGCCCCCCAGCTTAGTGTCATCCGCAAACTTGGAGATATTGCCTTCAATTCCCTCATCCAGATCATTAATATATATTGTAAATAGCTGGGGTCCCAGCACTGAGCCTTGCGGTACCCCACTAGTCACTGCCTGCCATTGTGAAAAGGACCCGTTTACTCCTACTCTTTGCTTCCTGTTTGCCAGACAGTTCTCTATCCACATCAATACTGAATCCCCAATGCCGTGTACTTTTAAGTTTGTATACTAATCTCTTATGTGGGACCTTGTCGAAAGCCTTCTGGACGTCTAGATACACCACATCCACTGTTTCTCCCCTATCCACGCTACTAGTTACATCCTCGAAAAATTCTATAAGATTCGTCAGACATGATTTACCTTTCGCAAATCCATGCTGACTTTGTCCAATGATGTCACCACTTTCCAAATGTGCTGCTATCCCATCTTTAATAACTGACTCTAGCAGTTTCCCCACTACCGATGTTAGACTAACTGGTCTGTAATTCCCCATTTTCTCTCTCCCTCCCTTCTTAAAAAGTGGGGTTACGTTTGCTACCCGCCAATCCTCAGGAATTACTCCAGAATCTAAAGAGTTTTGAAAGATTATTACTAATGCATCCACTATTTCTGGAGCTACTTCCTTAAGTACTCTGGGATGCAGCCTATCTGGCCCTGGGGATTTATCGGCCTTTAATCCATTCAATTTACCCAACACCACTTCCCGGCTAACCTGGATTTCACTCAATTCCTCCAACTCCTTTGACCCGCGGTCCCCTGCTATTTCCGGCAAATTATTTATGTCTTCCTTAGTGAAGACGGAACCAAAGTAGTTATTCAATTGGTCCGCCATATCCTTGCTCCCCATGATCAACTCACCTGTTTCTGACTGCAAGGGACCTACATTTGTTTTAACTAATCTCTTTCTTTTCACATATCTATAAAAACTTTTGCAGTCAGTTTTTATTTTCCCTGCCAGTTTTCTTTCATAATCTATTTTTCTTTTCCTAATTAAGCCCTTTGTCCTTCTCTGCTGGTCTCTGAATTTCTCCTCCCAGTCTGCTGCTTTTTCTGGCTAATTTGTACGCATCATCCTTCGCTTTGATACTATCCCTGATTTCCCTTGTTATCCACGGATGTACTACCTTCCCTGATTTATTCTTTTGCCAAACAGGGATGAACAATTTTTGTAGTTCATCCATGCAGTCTTTAAATGTCTTCCATTGCATATCCACCGTCAAACCTTTTAGAATTAATTGCCAGTCAATCTTGGCCAATTCACGTCTCATACCCTCAAAGTTACCTTTCTTTAAGTTCAGAACCATTGTTTCTGAATTAACAATGTCACTCTCCATCCTAATGAAGAACTCAACCATATTATGGTCACTCTTGCCCAAGGGGGCACGTACAACAAGATTGCTAACTAACCCTTCCTCATTACTCAATACCCAGTCTAAAATAGCTTGCTCTCTCTCGTTGGTTCCTCTACATGTTGATTTAGATAACTATCCCGCATACATTCCAAGAAATCCTCTTCCTCAGCACCCCTGCCAATTTGATTCACCCAATCTATATGTAGATTGAAGTCACCCATTATAACTGTTTTGCCTTTGTCACACGCATTTCTAATTTACTGTTTGATACCATCTCCAACTTTACTACTACTGTTAGGTGGCCTGTACACAACACCCACCAGCATTGTCTGCCCCTTAGTGTTTCGCAGCTCTACCCATACCGATTCCACATCCTCCAAACTAATGTCCTTCCTTTCCATTGCATTAATCTCCTCTCTAATCAGTAACGCTACCCCACCTCATTTTCCTTTCTCTCTATCCCTCCTGAATATTGAATATCCCTGGATGTTCAGCTCCCAGCCTTGGTCACCCTGGAGCCATGTCTCCGTGATCCCAACTATATCATAATCATTAATAGCTATCTGCACATTCAACTCATCCACCTTATTACGAATGCTCCTTGCATTGAGACACAAAGCCTTCAGGCTTGTTTTTGCAACACTCTTACCCCTTATACAATTATGTTGAAAAGTTTGATTTTTGCCCGGGTTTTGTCTGCCTGCCACTTTTACTTTTCACCTTGCTACCTATTGCTTCTACCCTCATTTTACACCCCTCGGTCTCTACGCTCACACATTTAAGAAACCCTTTCCCTTTAACTCCATCCTCCACTATCCCATTCGACACCCCACCCCCCTTATTCAGTTTAAAGCCACCCGTGTAGCAGTGGCAAACCTGCCTGCCAGAATGCTGATCCCACACCTGTTAAGATGCAATCCGTCCCTTTTGTACAGTTCCCCCTTACCCCAAAACAGATCCCAGTGATCTAAGAATCTAAATCCCTGCCCCGTGCACCAGTTCCTCAGCCACATCAGGTCCCGTATCTCGCTGTTCCTGCTCTCGCCAGCACGGGGAACTGGAAGCAAACCGGAGATAAAAACCCTGGAGGTCCTACTTTTCAACATTTTTCCGAGCTCTCTAAAGTCACGCTGCAGAATATTCATCCCCTTCTTTCCGACATCGTTTGTGCCGACATGCGCTACCACTTCCGACAATAGAATAATGAAATTCTTACTGCAGCTTTACAGGCCCATTAACAGAATAACACACAATAGATATGCACTACCACTACCGATAATAGAATAATGAAATTCTTACTTACTGCAGCTTTACAGGCCCATTAACAGAATAACACACAATAGATATATAATACGATAAATTAACAAACAGTAATACTAGGAAATCAGACCATAATCGTACAAAATCAGCAAATAGTGAAGTAGAAAAATACTAGTGACGAATATAGTGTAATTCTGTTATAACATTAGTCACAGAGACAGTGCAGATTTTTTTCTAAGTGCAAAAGCTGCAATGAGATAGGTTGGGAGATCAGGACTACAGCCTTGATTATGAGGGGACCTTTGGTAGTTTGATAATGGCAGGGAGTAAACTATTCCCGTAACTGATGGAATGTGTTTTTAAGCTTTTATATTTTCTGCCTTAAGGGAGAGGGGAGAAGAGGAAATGTTTAGCTTATAAAAGCGTCCTTGATTATGCTGGCTGCTTTCTTGAGGCAGCATGAAATGCGAGTGGAGTTATTTGGTAGAAAAGGGTGTGGTAGGACGGGCTGGATTGTGTCAAATTATCTGGATCTGCCCAGGCAAATCGTCCTGTAACCTGGCACTTTGTTCCTCACTGAACTTTTGAGCTGCCAGTTTTGGTGTAACTACAGACCCTGCAATTGCAAAACCTATATTTAAGACCACACCATGGGGCCAGCATAGTGGTGCACTGCGTCCAGGGTTTAATCACGATCTGCAGTGCCATCTGTACTCACTGCAGTGGTCTGGGGTTCCTCCCACATCCAGAAACATGTAGTTGGGGGAGTTTGGGGAGTCTGCACCCCGGGGGCATGAACATCGAATTCTCCCAATTTTGTTAGTCCTTGCTGTCTCCTCCCCTTCCTCAGCCCCCCTGCTGTCTCCTCCCATCCCCCAGCCTTCGGGCTCCTCCTCCTTTTTTCCCTTTCTTGTCCCCACCCACCCCCCCCCCCCCCCCGATCAGTCTGAAGAAGGGTTTCGGCCCGAAACGTTGCCTATTTCCTTCGCTCCATAGATGCTGCTGCACCCGCTGAGTTTCTCCAGCTTTTTTGTGTAACCTCCAGAAACATGTAAATGGGTAGGTTAATTGGCCACTAATTTTGTCCCTTGTATGTAGCTGCATGATAGAATCTGGAGGAAGTAGATGAGAATACAAGGAGAATAAAGTGTTGGATTAATGATGCGATGCAGGATGGTTGCTACAGACTTGGTGGATCATAAAACCTGTTTCCGTATAGAATGATTGTGATTCTTCCTTATAAAATTTCACCAAAAACAACCGAGTTGGTTTAGAACCCCACTGCACACAATAACTTCTCCCATTTCAGTTACCGTTACCCACCCTATTTTTAATGAACATCACTTTCTCAGGAATTCTATAAACTAGCTTTCCTGATCGGCCAAAGTTAAGACATAAAATGCTGGAGTAAAGGGCCTGTCCCACCAGCATGAGACCGCATGCGGCTAGCGCGCCCTAACTTGGTCACTTGAGCCGTACGGCCTCGCGGGGTCGGTCCAACTTCGATTGCCGGAGCCGTATGGAGTTGTGCGGGGCTGGTCCCGTCATCGCGCGGGACTCCAAAAAACTGACACTGTCCAAAAATTCCGCGCTATAACGGCCTGTCGGCCCGCAGCCGCATTGAGGCTGTACGCAGCGCCTCGATGGGCGCACACAATGTCACGACGCCATACGCAGCGTCTTGACAGCGTACGCCTAGCGCGTGTCGTTGTGCGATGACGTCACCGCCCAGCGTGCAGTTGCGTGATGACGTAACCGCCCGACGCCGTGCGACGTCCAAATTCAGTCGGCCCGTCTCCTGCCCAGCTGATTGGTGAGTATGATGTCGGGACTAGCCCTGCACAACTCCAGAGGGCTCCGTGATTGGAAATGGGACTGGCCCCGCGAGGCCATACGCCTCAAGCCACCACGTTTGGTCGCGCTTGACGCATGCAATCGCATGCTGGTGGGACAGGCCCTTAACTCAGCGGGACAGGCAGCATCTCTGGAGAAAAGGAATGGTTGTCACGGTGGCACAGCGGTAGAGTTGCTGCCTCACAGCAAAATGCAGCGCCAGAGACCCGGGTTCGATCCCGACTACGGGTGCTGTCTGTATGGAGTTTGTACGTTCTCCCCGTGATCTGCGAGGCTTATCTCCGAGATCTTCGGTTTCCTCTCACACTCCAAAGACCAAGGTTTGTAGGTTAATTGGCTTGATAAAAATGTAAAATTGTCCAAGTTGGCGATATGCAAGTCTGGCCGACTACAAAATTCAGAAGTTTCAGAAGGGTGACATTTCGGGTCGAGGCCCTTCTTCAGACTGAGAGTCAGGGGAGCGAGAGATACAGAGACAAGGAAGTGTAAGGTGTGAGAACGAGACAACAAAGTGGGTGGAGATCAAGGAAAATGTAGAATAGATCATTGTTAGCTAGGAGAAGGTAACAACAAAGTAAACAGAGATAAAATGTAATAATGCAATAAATGACAGTCAGGTTGTTGGAGAACTGAGATGGAGAGAAACAAGGGTTACAAAGTCAGAGAAGTCAATATTGGGTATAAGGTGCCCAAGCGAAATACGAGTTGTTGTTCCTCAATCTGACAATGGAGGAGGCCCAGGACAGAAAGGTCAGTGTGGGAATGGGACGGGGAATTAAAGTGTTTAGCAGCCGGGAAATCAGGTAGGTTTAGGCAGACTGAGCGGAGGTGTTCAGCGAAACGATCGCCAAGCCTGCGCTTGGTCTCACCGATATATAGGTGTCCATACCTGGACACAGTAGATGAGGTTGGAGGAGGTGCAAGTGAACCTCTGCCTCACCTGAAAAGACAGTTGGGGTCCTTAGATGGAGTAGAGGGAGGAAGTATACGGACAGATATTGCATCTCCTGCGGTTGCAGGGAAAAGTACCTGTGGAGGATGTGATTTGAGTGGTAAGGGACGAGTTAACCAGGGAGTTGGGGAGAGAACCGTCTCTGCAGAAAGGGGTGGAGATGGAAAGATGCGGCTAGTGGTGAGATCCCGTTGGAGGTAGCAAAAATGTCAGAAGCAATGTGCTGTATTCGACGGCTGATGGGGTGAAAGGTGAGGACTAGGGGGACTCAGTTCCTGTTGCAACTGGGAGGGGGGGGGGGGAGCAAGAGAAGAGTTGCGGGCTATCTAGGAGACCCTAGTGAGGGCCTCATCTATGATGGAAGGAGGTTCTGGACCCGAAATGTCACCCATTCCTTCTCTTCAGAGATGCTGTCTGTCCACTGAGTTACTCAGCATTTTGTGTCTATCTTCAGTTTAAACCAGCATCTGCAGTTCCTTCAAACACATTTCCTGATCACCCATGCAGGTTTTTAATTGAACTCAGTACGAGGCTTTCATTTAACATTTCCTTGCATAAATATATTGGAAAGAATAGTCACACTGCTACTCACTTACAGGATGCTTAATTTGTATTTCTCCAGGAACAGTTGTTTAAAATTAGAATAACTATAAACTTGCTTTATTTTGATCACATAAAAGTTCCTGTATTTTTAACATTGTCATTTGTGAAATCTACTTTCAATTTATGATAACTGAAACAGGAGACTTAATAACTAACTTTGCTGGTTTAATGTACTATTTTAATTAATGGAATCCAGCAATGAAGATCTGTAAGTTTTGCCTCTTGCCGAACTACACCTATAATTTACTCCTCTGAGATTGGGCTGCATCCTTACATTAAACATGTTAAATAAACACAAATATCTTTTGCTTTAGAAATACAAATTGCTTTAGAAGTCCTAAAACAATTCCTAAAATAATTTCCATTTACACATTCCTTTTGACAACTACCTAAGTGGTAGTTGTCAAAACGAATGTGTAAATGGAAATTATATCTCATTGTATATACATACATACATATACATATACACACACACACACATATATATATATATACACACACACACATATACATATACATATATACATACATATATATATACACATATCTATATTACTAAAACTCTGTTCTTGACCGGTTTTGGCGATCTGTGCTGCAATTTCCGAGAGAACGCCGCCGCCTACGATCGTCATTTTTGGTAGTTAGTGTGTGTGATGCTGCATGCCGCCTCCCCCCCCCACAACCGCATGTTACTTGGTCCAATATATATATATATATATATATATATATATTGGACCAAGTACAGACCCGTTGGGTCTGTTCCCCCAACATGCGGTTGTGGGGGGGGAGGCGGCATGCAGCGTCACATATGTGTATATATATATATACACACACACACACATATATATACATATATAAATATATACACACCAAAACTTTAAAATGTTAAGTTGCATCCAGTTTACTTTACATTTGACCCAGCAATATTTGATGATTAAGTCAAATAAATGTGGAAATATTAGCAAAATAAGAATCCAGAAATTTATCTTAATGAAATCAGATTTCAATGTACGTACCCTTAAAAGATTTATGAGAGAACCAAGAAGCTTTAGAATGAAAAAAACAAACAAAAGCAAATTGCTATGGTCCAATGTCGAGAAACTGGATGGAAATAATTTATTACTCTTTGGACATCTTTAGAAAAATAAAGACCAGTCCCAAGATGCGTTTACCAATGCGTTGACAACAACATACAAGACTTCACAAAAACATGTGTTTCAGGATACGTGGTGCAATTAAAATCTGACTTTGAGGATGATTACTGATGAAAAGAGCCATATGCTGTTGGATGGAGATAATAGCATATTTTTGGAAAGGTTCAAATCAAAGCTGCCAAGTTTTGTCAGAGCATTTCAGTATTCTAGTAATTGAAAATCAGTATTTTGCCAAGGGAATCAGTATTTTTAAGCTGTGCTGTTTTGCTGAAAAAAATGTTTTATGTGCGGTCATACCCATGTAAGAATACAAGAATGCATAACTTTGCTACCAATTGACATGTCTTCTATGCACCTTACTTTACAGTGCATTCATTGCCATCTCTTTGTATACTGCTGATTGAA
Source organism: Leucoraja erinaceus (assembly GCF_028641065.1). Taxonomy (NCBI): domain Eukaryota; kingdom Metazoa; phylum Chordata; class Chondrichthyes; order Rajiformes; family Rajidae; genus Leucoraja; species Leucoraja erinaceus. The sequence continues at coordinate 134,245,213 of NC_073377.1, read as the reverse complement.
TGGCTGATTCCTGCTTTTGGCACCAGATGATGATGTGGAAGCCATTTTGGAAGCCTCCCTCTCCCTCCCTCGCTCTCTCTCCCTCCTTCCTCTCTTTCCCTCCCCCGCTCCCTCTTTCCCTCCCACCCTCCCTCTGTCTTCCTCCCTCTCTCCTTCCTTTTTTTCTCCTTCCCTTATTCCCTCCCTCTCTCCCTCCCTCAACAGTCTGTGACCCATAGCGCTGTGGCCATAGCGCTATGTTTAAAGCCCATAGCGCTCCAGCGGGTAGCGCTATATTTAGAACCCATAGAGCTGTAGCCGACAGCTCTTCGTTTAATTTCCCATGAGCTTAACTGACAGCGCTGTTTAAACCGAGAGCAGAACAGGCAGATCAAAGCTTACAAAAATAATCATCCAGATCTTGAAATTTTAAAACACTAATTTAATATGAAATAATTTTTAGAGGTACAGTATGACTTTTTATATCCTTGCATTTTAAGCAGCAAGATGAAACAGGAAGTCGGGCCGATTAAAAAAAAATCCGTATTTAACAAAGCAAAATCATACATCTGTATTCTTATCGCATTTCCATACAAAATACGGAGAATCCGTACTACTTGGCAGCTCTGAAATCATGCATTATGCATACAAAATATTAGACTTACCATTAGGATTGAACAGGTTGCAACTTTTTAAAGAGGTTTCATACCCAACTACTAATTCTTCTAGAATTGACACCTACATACAGGAAGAAAAACATTTAATGTTTTACACAAACAAAAAAATAATGCTCTGTTATTAACACGAAGGAATGCTTACCTTCTCCTTATCATTATACAAAGATTTTAGGGTCGTAAACACAGGAGGACAACCTTTGCTGAAATTAATCCTTAAATATTTGTCCAAAACTTCTCTGAATTTTTCGCCTGACAGAAAGAGAAATTAAGCAGACGTAACCAATGGTTTAAAATTATACAAGCAAAACTATTCTAAAAATGCATTGGAGAGACAAGACCATCAGGGAAACTATTTCATAATACAATGAACCCACTCACAGTAGTCTCAGGAAGTCTATGGAGTTAAAGAATATCTTTATTGTGCCCTTCATAAGATGTCAGATTGAAGAAGAGCTAAGTAGAATTATTTGTTTGTATTGGCACGATACTGCCCCCCCAAATAATAATAGAGGAAATACTCTAAAGGTGCTCACATGCCAAATTCCAGATTCAGATTCAATTTTAATTGTCTGTTTATGTTAAACAACAGCAAGTTTATGTTAAACAACAACACAGTAAACCCTCATTATAACAGACCATGGGGGTTGAAATGGTGTCCGTTATTACCGATTGTCCGCTATAACAGAGCAAGGGATTACCAAATAGTATCAATGAACAAGTGGCTGGAACAAAGAACAGCAGATACTGGTTAATAACAAAGGACACAAAGTGCAGGGGTAACTCAGCTGGACAGACAGCATGTCTGGAGAATATGGATAGGTGACATTTCAGGTTGAGCCCCTTCTTCACTCGGTGTGAAACTGGACCTGGAATCTAGGTGACTTGACGGCCCCGGCCCGCTGGCAGCCAAGAGAGCGGCAAGGATCAGCAGTCATTGGTCGCAGCCCGCAGGTGGCCGGAGTGCAGGTGGGTGGGCTGAGGTGGTGGTAGGCGTCGCCTGGAAACGGCCGAGGAAGCTGTGTGGGCCAGCGGTGGCAGTCGTAGGTTTAGCTTGGAAGCAGCCATGTAAGTGCTGCGGACGGGGTGGTGTCGTAAAATCATGAGTGGAATAGATCGGGTAGATGCACAGAGTCTCTTGCCAGGAGTAGGGGAATCGAGGACAAGAGGACATAGGTTTAAGGTGAAGGAGAAAAGATTTAATAGGAATCTGAGGGGGTAAAGTTTTCACACAAAGGGTGGTGGGTGTATGGGACTGCCAGAAATACCAGTTGAGGCAGAGATTATCACAACATGGATAGGACAGGTTGGGCCAAAAGCCGGCAGGTGAGAGTGGAATATAAGGGAAATGTTGGCCGGTGTGGGCGAGTTGGACTGAACGTTTAAAATCTTTTTTGGCAAATAAGGTCAGGAAACAGAACTAAATCTAGAAGGATATCACCAACACCTATTTAGTCAAGAGACAGAGTATCAGAAAATCAGAAATGCTGCAACGTTTTGCTGATGGAATTACATTTAAATCTGTTCCTCGAAGACCCTCGAAGACCCCATTTAACTAGCCACTTCATTGTATTATATGGAAAACTAGTCCAATATTCATCCTTAATTTTATTTGTCAACAAATAATCAATGATCAATATGCAATGCTGAAGTTCAGACATTGCACGTAACATTGAAATTTGAGTACATTAGCTGACTAAAGTGAGTTTTTGCACCCAAAAACCTGTTGAAATAACCACTTTGGAGAATGTTAATTTGTACATACATTATACCTTTCATTTGGCAGGATTCTATTTCCAACCATTAATGATACTAATGCAACTTAATACTTGCCAAATACTGCATCATTTAAATTTAGACTCTCGCTTTTCCACTTTGTGGTGTGAATTAATGAATGTGATTGACGGCTTGGGATAGCCAGAGATCGCTTAGCCAGCAATAAGCATACCTCTGCTCATCTTTGTGGGAAGTTTTCCTCCATGCCAGCAGTTACTGCACTGCAGATCGTAAATTCCCAACTGTTAACTTTAGTTATGCATCACATTGCCTGATTTGCTGAATATTTTTAGCAAATCTTTTCAGTACAATTGAGCCCTTACACAGTCAAATAAGCAGATAATTATTTTAATAAACAAAATTATTTTCAAGATGTTAATATCTTTTAGTTATGACAGTTGCAGTTGCCGATCAGATGCAGAAGAGAAATTGAAAAAAATGAATTCACTCACCAGATAAAAAGTTAAGAGGTAGCCTTCTAGGCACTAGCCCTTTAGGATACTTTGTCCAAGCATTTTCATAGACACCGAGTCGCTCTTCTACATTGACTAAAAACAGATATTATTTTTCAAAAAGGTTAAATAAATTCCACAGAGCAAAAATACATACGGTTTAAAAAAACTTGGTTTTCATCGCCTTAGGTACACTTTGATAAGCCACACAGTTATGATAACATAATTCCTCAGTGAGTTAACTGCTATCACAACAGGGAGTAAGTTACCTTACTGTATTTTGGATTCAAAACTCACTTTCAGAAATTAGAATAGAAGGAAACAGAACAACCATGGGTCTTGTCCTTGATCACTGACAATTAATTTACCCAAGTATACATGCGTTCCAATAACCAAGAACCATATCAAGCCCGATTCTAATAGCTTTTCCCTTCACCAGGTTGAATCATACTCATATTTTAAAAAGGAAGATGGTGCAAAATTGGAAAGAAGCAAACTCTTCCTGCCAGAGCATTTTGCAGTCACAGTTGTCTTAGCAAATAATCAAACCACTGAGCTTTGCTACTAACATCCAGTCAATCTTCCTTCCCGTCCTAACCTAATTTCTCAAAAATATTCTACGGTTATTTTAAGGAGAAAATAGAGAGAGTTATTCTTAGGTCACTTTTAATCCAGTCCCCGACCACATCTCTAAAAAAAAACTTCACTCATACCTGCACTAACTTTTGTATCATTTGTTGGTCTTCAAAAAATGAACGTCTGTTACTACCACCAAATCTTGTCTTATTGCAGCATGGAGAGCACCGAAAAATGCCAAGCATTTTCAATCATACCTTTGCTTTGTAAAGTATCAAATTATTATTTTCAGAATGTACAATTTACATTTGTGTGCTCTATATTTTTCCTAGCTCAGTCCTCCAAAATACAAAATCTGGTCAGATTTTGAACCATGTTATATGTCAGAAATTTGTTCATATAAACTTTATGAAATTACATCAAGACTAATTAATGAAATTCAATCTTGTATCATCTCTCATTTCAAACCCAGGTTTCCTTTCTCTTTCCTTCTCCTGTCCAAGAAGATCCTCATCACCCGTTAGCACCTTATCCCAGTCAAGACCCCAAACGTGCTGTGTGGGGGACAGACAATTAAAATCCATAGTATAATTCCTCAAGACGAGTATATTGAATATCATTGCTAAGCAATTCTGAGGGATCATGTATTAAAATATAACCCATTGCAGCTAAAATCCCATACCCTGAAAAAAGCTGCAGCAAACGATTCATCCAAGCTTTCAACCATCACTCACCAGGTCGCAGTGCCTTTTCTAATCCTTCATAATAGGCCCAGTTTTCAGGATTTCTCTCCAACAACCGCCTGTACACTTCTGCAGCCTCTTTTAATCTGTTCAGTTTTAACATCAGCTCTCCTATTTTCAAACAACATTATATTTTACATCTTTAGTGTTATAATATTGTTACCATTTGGACAGCACATAGTTTGGAATAAAATATGTTAATCACGAGTTCGGTGTGTTTTACTTTATGAGAGGGGACAAGGTGCTAAAAGATCAATATGCATAATTTAAAGAAAATTATTAAACTATGATAATGTGCACTTTTAAACATTCTAACCTTTTAAGAAAACAAAGTATTTAGTTGTCATTTAACAAATGGAAACCATTCAGAAAATCAGGAAGAGCTTCTATTCTCATCATACATGGAATTGAGATTTCACAAAAAAAGCTCAATGTTTCGCATGTCTTTTTCTTAATTCCACCCTGAAATTATTTCACACAATTTATTGGAAATTCACAAATATGCGTCCTTAAGTGTTATTCTATAAGCCACCTATTTATCTACAATTACAATATAAAGTGTGGAGAGTATTAATGCAATGTTTCACTTTAATCACACTCACCAAATTCTAGTATAATTATTTTATTATAACATGCACATAGCAAAGTGAGGTATCAGAAGTTTCCAAACGTTGTAATGCATACAAATAATTGCATTACCTTGGCACTCCTCCACAGCTAGTTTGTCACAAATTTGCTTTTCATGATTGTCAAGATGTTCCAAGGCTTCTCTATACATTCCTCCTTCCCGCAACACTTGGTTCTGGTAAAGCAGCAGTTCACTATATTCATAATCAATTTTATCAGGAGAAGCCTTAAAAAGATAAAAGGAATTCATAAAATCTTTTGATTTTTGGAACAGGAACATTTCAGTTCTGCTTAAGAGCTACAATACAAAATCAATTTGTTTCTTTACCCCATGACAATTGTTACTTTGCTGGAAGGTTTAACGTTTGCAAGAACTAAATACACATTATTGAATTGTTTAAAAGTTAATGTTTTGTTTACTTCTCTTTCTTTAAATTCGTCCTTCAGAGTCATGAAATATTGCACTTTAGAAACATCAACATATTACCCATTTTGCCAGATCTTCACTTTTGCGCTCCTTAGCCTTAAAATCTGGACATCACATGCGTGTTTTTGCTTCAAGATTAGACATTTGCACACAAATTCTAAAAATGCAGTTTCCTGAATTTGCCATGGAATCTCTGCATCAATAGTTGTTGCTATTGTTTTTTTTAAGAGATCAAGCGAATGCAGTCCACATCCAAATGCAAATCAGAAATGCATATCCAAGAATCTTACAATTGATTTTCAACACTGTAGCTTGAATACAAAAAAAAAAATCTGCTTTATAGCAAGAATACCTAACAATAACTAACTGATGATCAAAATATCTAGCGTCACCCAAGAAACAAAGACTGAGAATCAAGAATTCTGAAGGTCTCTCAAACCTCAAAAGCATCTTCTCCACACTACAGGATTGTACATTTCTCACAAACTACAATGCTCCAAGACCAGCTCCCAAGTCTCTCCGACCTCAGTTATTATTGATCAGATTCTTGGAACACAAATTGCACTTCCAACATGTTGTGAGGCAAATTAAACTTCACACTACTCGTAATTTACTTAACTTTATTTAAGTTTTAAGCACCTCATTTCTATAATACATAAACTTAGAAACGTCTGGCAAACATGGCTGATTCCAGAGGCCTTTCCCGCCCGACATATCCCGCACATGCGCACACTCTAGAAGAGCCCCGCACATGCGCCCACTGCATTCTCCCCTCCTAATTATAAGTTGAGACGGTCAGGAGGTTTAGTACGTCTTGATGACCGTCGCAGCACTGGAGCTTCAGGAGATAATGGTGTTTCCATAGCTGGTGGTACATATATTGCTTGATCATATTGTTATTTAGATTTACAATTTTAGAATTTATTATAGAAGTTTCCATAGGGGGGTGATGGGAGTGTTAGTTCTCGATTAATGTTATCAAGAAGGGACGGAGCTGATGGAGAAAGCGGACACGAAGCGAGACAGTTGACTGACGTCCATCCTGATACAGGTGCACAACCTTTTATCCGGAGTTCCGGAAACCGGAAAACTCCGAAAACCGGCCATTTTTTCCAGGATGTCGTCTGCACACCAAAGCTCGCGTTTGGCGCCAAACTTGACCCGAAACGACCCACGGTCAACCCAGGTCTGTACTACTGTAGCGGCTACCTCCTCCCCGGAGACCAGGGAGACACTTAAACATCTGTAAATCATTGCTTAAATGTTAGGCAGTTAGTTTGGAGGGATTTTATGTGGTGGTGGTGAAGGGGTAAACTTTAATTCTTAGTCCCTTACCTGGTCGGAGAGGCGGGGAGCGGTCAATGCCTTACCGGGTCGCCGTGCAGTAAGCTCCGCAGCGCTGTGGCCGCCAACTCCCAACTGGGGCTGCGGGCGTCCGGCCGCGGGTGGCGCCGGTTGTAGCTCCGACCCTGGCAACTCTACCCCTGGCAACTCTACCCCTGGCTGCGATGTGCTCCAAATTCACCGCCGCCCGCGGCCGGACGCCCGCAGCCCCAGCTCCGCGAATGTTGGGAGTCGGCGGCATCGCAGCGCTGGGGAGCAGGCAATGCCTTACCGGGTCGCCGTGCGGTAAGCTCCGGAGCGCTGTGGCCCGCCGGCTCCCAACATTCAAGGAGCCGGGCGTTCGGCCGCGGGCAGCGCTGGATTTGGAGCGCCCAGCTCCGCCATATTGGGAGTCGCCGACCAGGTAGGGGACTAAGAATTAAAGTTTCCCCCTTCACCACCACATAAAATCCCTCCAAACTAACTGACTAACATTTATGCAATGATTCCCCAGTCTCCGGGGAGGAGGCAGCCGCTCCAGACTTGTCAAGCCGCCCCCGCTACCTACCTAATCTACGCTAAAAATCTTCCATTCGGAAATCCAAAAAAGGTCCGAAATCCGACAAGTGTCTGGTCCCAAGGCTTTCGGATAAAAGGTTGTGCACCTGTACTTGCATAAGAAAGGCTGACATCAGTCAGTTCAACTTCAACAACAAAAGGTTCATTCTTATTTGATCGAACATAATGACAAAGCAACACAGGCCCAGGGCTAGTCAATCATGATGGCAGAGAAGTACCACTAGATGAACGCCGTTTGAAATTAAAGAACCGCTCTTGTGGAGTAGTATTGGTAGCAGTTGACATATTTGGACAAGGAAAGGCAAATGGAACTTTGAATATTCATCAACTAAGGTAAGTATATAAACATTTCGAGAGGGGGATGGTAAAAGCCCTTTGAAGTCAATACTCAAACATTCCATGGGTTGAGTAGCTTTGATCAATTCTTAAGGACGGAAGAACCTTGGTTTTAATTCAGCACAGATTCTACATGAACCACACGTCATCTTCACATCTTCTGTAGAGAAAGGTAAGTTTTTGGAACGAACATAATGTAACAAACGAGTGACTCCAGGATGACACAGCCCATTGTGAAGAACAGTGAGTGCAGAAGAATGAACAGAGACACAAAATGCTCGAGTTAATGTATCCGGAGCAACATTATCCTTACCAGGGAGGTACTCAATTGAATAAATATATGCAGATAATTCAATCCTCCATTCATCAATTTTACTGGTTTTAATCTTTGTTTGGTTCCGATTATCCAGCATAAAAGCTACTGAACTACTGGGCTACTGTTATCAAAGTGAAGTGCTAGCGAGCAAGGAAATGACTCAATTTTCTCACTGCTTCAATAATTGCTGTAGCTTCCTTTTCGACGGGTGGGTAGAGCAATTCACTACCTTCGAGTACGAGACATGAAAGCCACTGGTCATCCTCCTTGATTTAATGTTGCTGATACTGCTAAATCAGGCATCATATTCAACTACAAAGGGGAGATCTCATCGATGGCGTGTAATGTCGCAGATTCCAACTGTTTCCTTAAAGAAGTAAATGCACCAATTGCTGTTGAGTCAAGGGGGAAAGATTTTGCTCTAATCAATTTTGAATTTTGTCAGAAAAATTTGGTATCCATTTAGCATAATATGCAAACATCCCAAGAACCCTTCGTAGAGAGTTTAATGTAGCTGGAACAGGTATCTTTTTGAGTGGCCGGAGTAGAAAGAATATTAACTGATGACACTGATGTTATTGACTTAATCTCATTTAATGTTAGATATTTAGAATGTACAACATCTAAAAACCGTTGTACATTTTCATCATGTTCAGCCTGGTCTTTTCCTACGTTAGCCTCGCACATGCGCCCACTTCACAACATTTTTATATCCATCTTAATGTACACATTAATTTACCCATGATTATCGGGGCTTTTAGACTAAACCTAGTAATACCTTGATCTTCTAAAATACTTCCAGTGTAGAATTATCAGAAATTAGCATCACTAATGCTATTAACTCATATCCATATGAATTTTACATATTAACATTTGCTACATCCTACTCAAAACTATGTAATACCATTATATTTTGGTTACATCTTCATTACACTAGCCAAATTTACAAAAGCCTCCACATGAACATGCAAGGAAATAAAAGGAAAATACAGGCATGGTGCTGTCCTCATGGAAGACACACAAAGTTTCGAAGAATACAGAAGTATTATGGTCTAAAAGAATGAGGAACCAGGGAACATTCATATTAATTTACAAACTGCACTTGAGAAGCAATGCGACTGAAACTGGTAAATCAATATGCTGTGGGCCGAGGAGCTTTATTCTACTGTTTCGTGACCCAACTCACAGAACTACATGAAATTTTCACATATTGTGTAAAAATATTATATAAATCACCCCTGAAACATAGTGTTTAAGAGGGAACTGCAGATGCTGGAGAATCGAAGGTTACATAGAAAGATCTATGTAACCTGAAACATAGTGCCGTGTGTTTGGCGGCCGATTCCAGGCCCCAACCACGGGAGAAAAACAGACGAATATTCATTGCACTTTATAGGCTGCCATTGGAGTAAGAAATGGTCAGAAATGGCTGATGTGTATGTAGAAATGAATTGGTGTATGTGAACTTGAACTTGAACTAATTTATCTATGGTAGCAACAGTGTTATGTGGGGGGGGTCTCTAACATATATATAGGCTCATTGTAGCTTAAAATGAATATTCATCGAGTAAACATCAGAGCATTTGATTCTTGGTCAGGATGTGTCATTTACATCAGAAATAAGACAGGTCTCTTACAGGTCTATCACTCAGCATGGCACTGCCCCAGTCCCACTATGGCCGTTACCCCCACTCTCCCCACTATGGCAGTCAGTGGGGTTCAGTAAATGTGGGAACCCAGATGATCTGTCCTGACCCTTTAATTAGGCAGGTTCAGGAGCCCTTAAAACCTGGGACCTCTGCTGCAGTCTCAATACATTTCTTATTAAAGCAACTGGAAGATGCCTTGCAGGACTGTCCCCCAGCCTGGAACTGCCCCAGTCCCACTATGGCCGTGACCCCCACTCTGCACACTGGCAGTCAGTGGGGTTCAGTAAAGGGAGGAACCCACAAGAACTGCCCTCACCCATTAATTAGGCTGGTTCAGGAACAGGACCTCCGCGACAGTGTCATTAAAAAACACTCACAATTATATTCATCATATTATTTTTATATAAGTATATTTTATATACTTAATTATATATGATTACAGTAATATTTACGTCATATATATATATATATATATATATATATATATAGGTATAATAATATAGTTTAAATGGACTGCTACACGGAAATAGGCTGCTCATGGTGTAATATGGGCATTGGCCACTAGATGGTGTTTACTTTCCCAATCTCATTTTCTAATTAGTTTAATTAATTAATGTGCAACTTTTGGCACTGACGAGTTATGACATCCTTCTCAATTATATTTCATCTAAATCTGTGGAATATTTCATGTAGTTCTGTGACATGGGTCACGAAAACCGATTTCTAAACACATTTGTGATGTTCGGCCCACAAGCCTACAAGGAACTAATGATGAACGCAGAGTTTTATAATAATAATAATAATAATAATCTTATTTATATAGCACATTTTTAGTCAACTTGCATTGACCCCAAAGTGCCTCACATAATTTTGAAAGAGATAAACTGAATGTATACAAAAGATTTCCCATTGGCTGTAGGGATAATGTGTGATAATGATTATCAACTTCAAAAATTTTGCAGATCCGGCACCTGTTCCTGCAGATTGGAAGTGAGCAAATGTGACTGATCCATTAGCCTAAGAAAAAGCTGAAATCTGCAATGAACGATGTAAAAGAACAGAGAAAAAAGATTTGATCAGTATTAGCATGGATTTGTGAAAAAATAACATTTGATAAATTATTTTTGTTGAGGACGTGACAAATAAAACTAAAAGTATATAATAGATATAAGTACATTGATTTTCAGAAAGTATTTGATAAGATTCCATGAGGCCGGTGTCGGTCAACAAAGAAACAAAACAATGAGCCAGAGGGTTATAGGTATAGATTGAAAATGATTGATAAAACCAAAAGCACAGGTCTTACAGATTGGCAGACTGCGACATTCACATGGATCAGTATTTGTACCACAACTAGTTACAATCTATATCAATATCTTGTTGAAGGGTTCAAAGGTAATTCTTTCTGACAATACAAAACTAGGTGGGACCGAGTTTGGAGGAGGATGTATAGGAGCTTCATTATACATACAAGCTAAATCGATGGGGTAAAGCAGGGAATGGAAATATGCACAAGGTTATGTGCTTTGGTTTAAGAATTTAGGTAGGCCATTTAGGACTGAGAGGAGGAAAAACTGTTTCCACCCAGAGTTGTGAATCTATGGAATTCTCTGCCACAGATGGCAGTGGAGGCCGATTCACTGGATGTTTAAGAGAGAGTTAGATACAGCTCTTAGGGCTAACGGAATCAAGGGATAAGGGGAGAAAGCGGGAACGGGGTATGATTTTGGATGATCAGCCATGATCATATTGAATGGTGGTGCTGGCTCGAATGGCCGAATGGCCTACTGCACCTATTTTCTATGGTGAATAAAGCAGAAGCAGTTTTATTAAATGGTAAAGGATCAAGGTAAAGGTAAAGTGCAGGTGAAGCAAGAAATTACATTAACAAAAGGTTTGAGGTATTTATTTGGAGACAAATTCAGGAGCGAAGATAATTTTGTCTGGATCTGAAGAAAACATTATTTACTTCATAAGCAGAAAAAAAGTAAACAGACAACAGGTTCAGGATCCATGAATATACCATCACAATCAAGAATGTAGCAAAAGCTCCCAACTCTTCCATGATGATTTACTCCACCAATAAATAGAATTGTTGAATTAACCCCGTTACCCCAAGACAGCACCGTTACAACTTAAGAAATTATCTAATCATTTCCATTCTCTCCTTCGCATGCAGTACTGCTAATTTCAGCCATCTATGCAATTAAATTTAAGAATCATATCATATCATATCTATCTATCTAGTATATATCTAGTATATATATCACTCTCGTGATGGTTTGTCCGGGTTCAATTTCGCGAATATTTGTTTTAGCCGTTTGTGAATCTCCTCCGAAATTTGCAAAATTGGAACAATTTTTACGTAGGGTTTCTCCTCCTCCTCTTAATGTTTGTAAAATTAGAAAATTCGGTTCACCATTTCGGTAAAAAACATAAAAAATTTCAAAATGTAAAAAAAAATCAAACGGCTTCTCACCCATAGAATGTTGATGAACGTTCCATTGCGTGATGTCAAAATGCCATCCCTCACAGATGGCCAATCGCAATGGATCTCATTTACATATGCCTTTGCACCAGCCCACCCCCGCCGCATGTGTCGAAGCACATGATCACGAGTGTGGGAATAGAGGGAGAGTAGGGGTGATATGGAGTGGGGGAAATAGATGGACTGCCCCAATCCCTCTCCCTCCCTCCCCACCCCTCTCCCCCACCCCACTCTTCCCCCTCTCTCCCCGTCCCTCCACACTCTTCCCCCTCTCCCTCCATCCCATCATCCCTCCTCTCCACCTCTGCCCCGCCCCTCTCACATCCCCTCATCCCCTCTCCATCCCCCTTACCTCTCCCCCCCCCCAATCTCCCCCCTTTCCTTCTTCTCTCTCCCTCCCCCCCCCCCCACTCTTACCCGCCCCCTCGCTCCCCACTCTCCCCCTCCCTCCCGACTCTTACCCCCCCACCCCTCCCTCCCACTCATCCCCCTCTCTCCCCATCACACCCCTCTAACCTCCTCCCCTCCCAACCCCCCCCCCCCCTACCAATCTCTCCCTCTCCCCCACTCCCCCCTACCCCTCTCCCCCCTCCCGCTCCCCCCTACTCCTCTCTCCTCTTCCCTGTCCCTCTCACATCCCCTCTTCCACCCCTACCCCTCTTTCCCCCTCCGCCCCCACACCCCCCTTCCCCCTACCTCTCTCTTGCACCACTCCCGCTACCTCATTTCCCTCATTCCCCACTCTTCCCCCCCTCTCCCTCCCCCTTCCCCACATCCCTTCTCTCCACCTCTGCCCCACCTCTCACATCACCCCCTCTCCAACCCCCCATCCCCTCCCCCTCCTTTTCCCCCCCAATCTCTCCCCTTTCCTTCTCCCCTCTCCCCACCCTGTCTCCCCCTCCCTCCCTCTCTCCGCCCGTGTGTTTGGGGGGTGGTTAGTGTGTGTGTGAGACGCCTCAGGGCCCCTCCCCTCCCCGCAACTGCGCATTGGGGAAACAGACCCAATGGGTCTGCACTTGGTCTAATATCTTATCATATATAATATAAAACTCTCGTAACTATTAAAACTCTTGTTTGGTGGTTTGTTACGGGTTCTATTTCGCGAAAATTTGTTTAAGCTGTTTGTGAATTTACTCCTCCACCCTTTGCCGTAACGGAGAAAATTTTACATATTCCTGTAGAGTTTTTCCTCCTCCCCGTTTTGTTTTGAAAATTAGGAGAATTTGGTTATTAATTTCCCTGCTTTTTTAGTAAAAAAACATCAAAACATTTTAAAATCAAGCTGCTGCATCAGTCACATGGCCATCTCACAGATATCTAATCACAATGGATTCCATTTACATATGATATGACATCACAATGGGACCGGTGTGGGAGATTGGAACCTTCAAGTGGTCTGGTGTGCACAATCAAAGATGATCAAATAGAGCTAGTTGTCCTACCCCCCTCCCTATCTACCCCTACCTCTCCACCCCCTCATGCTCCACTCCCCCTTCTACCCACCCCCCCCCCCTCCCCACCCACCCCTCCACCTCCTCTTCTTCCCCCCCCCACCTCTACCACCCTCTTTCCTCCCTCCTCTCTCCCTCCCCACCTCTCCCTCCCCCCCACTCTCCTCACCCCTCTCCCCATCTCCTCCCTCGTCCTCCCACCCCCCCTCTCCCCCTCCGTCCCTCCCCCCATGCGTGAGTGTGTGTCCCCTCCCCTGAATTCTATAGAGCTGCCGGCAGCTTTCGTGCATGAGACGCGGACATTTCATTTCCAGAACATTCGGAACTTGTGACGCACGGTTGCATTTCCCTCTCTCCCCCTCCTCTCTCTCTCCCCGTCTCTCTCTCCCTCCCTCTCCCTCCCCCTCTCCCCCCCTCCCACCAAGACCGAAAGTCAAAAACTTTTTTCATAACAGACAAATTTTCATCGTTGTACCACCGTTTTGGACACCAAAAATGTGCCATTAAAAATTCTGCCACATAGTCATGAATATTTAATTCATTAATAAACTTCATATGGCCCCTCATACATATACGTTTTGATAATGATCTTGGGAAATATCTTCATCAATACCAGAAGAAAAATACAGTAACGTGCCTGGTATTCCGCCTTGCAAAGATCCCGTAACGATCGTTGTGCTTGATGTCCATTGTCACAACAACAGTTATCGGGATCGGTACCTCAATAAGTTAAATCTCCAAACCTCTACTGCTTTTCACAAACCCCAACGATGTATCCTATGGTAGTAGTTATTTTTGGGCGAGTTATATTAAACATATCAAAAACATCTTGGTGTCAAAAACACAACGACCGGTTATGATATATTTTCCGACTTTTTAAAGTCAATTAAAAAAAAAAATTGCAGCATAAGTTGGTCATCAAAACTAAGACACTGAGCAAATCTTCAATTCGGCAACACACCGTCTCTTGTTTATCTTTCGTACGCACCAAGTCACTAACTTCATTCCTCCGGAAGCTCCACAACCACCGTGACGGAGACATTGAACCTACTAAAAAATCCCAATTCAAACCTTCCGACGAACCATCGGCTATCGATATTGCTCAAATCCATAATGTAATGTATCGTCTTTTCTATCTATGGATATAATTTGGTTTTCTGTAATAATGTAACGTTTGTTCTCTGGAACACCAAACCTTTGCGGGTCCACCGCAACGCACTTTTGTGTGAATGATCGTGTCCACTCACATGGATGCAGTATTTTACTGCATGATCAGATGAAGTGGAAACAGTATTTGCAATTTTATTGTTCCATGTGGTATTCATAAACATAGAAAGGAATAGGAAATACGTGCACTTACTGTGCCAACCAGATCACTGGTGGACACCACGCGACAACCGTTACACAAAATGTATTTGTGCATTCCGATGTCATTCTCGGAAACTTGCCATCAATATGCTATCTTTTCTTATATTTTTTCTTGATACTATGTTAGTCATGAACCCAATAAAGTGCTTGTCAACCTTTTTGAAGGAATTTGAAATTTGACCCCCTTTGTCACATTATTGTGTGCCAGTATTGTAAAAAGACTCATATAGCAGTCATATACAATAACAAACTTTTCTTAAGCCATGGCTGGAATCAATGGATCACCATAGAATAAAGTGCTGCTAAGAAATATTCAAGGATTGATTCAAATGGAATTCAAATATGGTTGTGGTACAAAAGGATCATATTGAAGTTTCATCACCACTGTAGCTTACACACAATTACTGAGTATGGTGTGTGCTTGGATAACATTCTATGGGTCAACACATTCCTGGATGTCATTTTACACAAGATAAAGCAGATCTAAAATAGAACAAAATCAAGAGGAACTCAGTGGGTCAGGTAGCACTGTACAGGGAATGTACAGATGATGCTTCGGAACCAAAAGGCTGCCTGTCCTTTCTCTCCACAGATGCTGCGGAGTTCCTTCAGTCTTTTGCTTTTTGCTCAAGATTCCAGCAGCTAGACTAAAATAGATTAAGCTTCCAGCCATGTCATTTGTCAAGGTGATGCAAGTGATTAGCCATGCTCCTTTCCCCGACCTTTGACAGTACACTAGGCCAAGATGGTTCCTTTGAATTTATTTCCAAAAGGCAGAACAGTTCTAAGGTACCAAATCTATTCATTTAAAACTGGTTATGGGCAAGATGTTTATGAGAGTCATAAATAACCTCTATGGTAACACAAATTATTAGGGACTTAATTTCTGGGAAAATGTCTCGTCACCTCATGGGAATTTTATGAATTTGATTCAGAAAATTCAGATTTGATAATGAGACATCCTGAGACACCTGATTGGACAATCTTGTTGAAAGTGAGCCTGCCCTGTCATGGAGAAAGTCAGTGTATAGTGCAGGAATAAAGTTATTATATGACCCATAATAGATATCAGCAAAGTCATGGATAAATGTTTATTTAAGACCTAGATATCAATATTGGAGCGAGTGCCACAAATTTCTATATATGTCTAAATATTTGTGCAAGCAATATGATCCTCAAGAATAGGCAAATATACCTCTACATGCTGAAGAAAACAGCATTTAGCTTACAAGTACAGTGTACTACACATAGTTGCACAACATCGTACATGTGCATTTTACATAGAAAATACTGAAAGCCATTGATAAAGGAAATACTGATATTGAAATGTTCAAAATTAAAATCGTAGTTGTAGCCAAAGCAAATAATGCATTTAACCCGATAATCGTACTGTTCAATATGTTCAATACATAAAACGTCACCACTTTTATGGCTTTGCTTAAACCATATAGTATATCAAACCTAGTTTTCCTTTCTGCGTGGTGGTAAGAGGTGCTTTGGAAAAAGATCAGAGGCTATCGCTTTTTAGTCAGTTCCGTGAATTTTACAGGGCTCTTCTTCCCCATTGTAATGTAGAAAGTCATAGACATTACAAAGATTTTTTAGGCGATTACTAATGCACTTTCTTTTCATTTAATTCTGCTGCTAACCACAACTCCATAATAACTGTGGTTTGCCAATGTTTTAAGGGATACTGTCAATAAGATTAATCTTGCATCAGATATTTATCCTATCAATCTAATATTGAGAGCTGTATTTTGCTACATATTGTGGTATGATTATTTTTTCCCTTTCAATTAGTTTTCTTTAAATCCACTGCATCTTCCAGTCATTTCTAGAACAGAAAATTTCAAAATAAGCGCAAAGCAAAATCACAGGAATCAAATTAGAAATAATCAATTTTGCCTTGGCAATCTATCATTGCCCTGTAAGAGTAATAACAAAATAACCAGTTTAATACATAATTGCGGAATTAGGCTCTGGTGCCCTAATATTCTTCATCAAGAACAAAATGAATGCATTAAATTGAAAATAGCATACCTGCTGCGTCTTCCTGAATTCTTCTAGAATTTTTGAAGCCATGTCATAATCTTCTAGTAAATGGTATGCTATTGCATAGCCGATCCAGGATGCTCTCTGAGCAGGGCGTAGTTGAAGTAACTGGTACCTGGTTTCCTAGACAAATTAATATGAAAATCAAGGAATCAATAATATGAATATCAAATTCATGAAATCATAAAAAACATTTAAATAAAAAATACTAAAAAAAGAGACAAGAATTGGGTGCTTTTTCAGTCAATAAATTCTCTCTGAATTTTAGGATAGATATGAATGTGATATATATGCCCCATTAAAAAAATGATTGAAGCTGCCATTCATAAATCAGTCTTAAAAGTTTATCTCCCTGCAGTTGCTTTCCAATTACTCTTCAAACACTGGACATGAAACAAAGCAGTGCAGCATCGCACCGGAACGGGCCCTTCGGTCCACAATGTTCATACAAATGAATCCCTTCCCACCCATTTCTACAGCTGATCAAACTTTAGCTTTGACAAGTTTTTTCACCAAATTTGGTGTTACTAACCAATTAACCTACATTTATGGCCAAGGCATTTGTATATAACACAAACACGAGGTCCCACCACAGACCCCTGGGAAACTCCATAAGTCAGAGCTGCAGCCATGATAACACCCTTTCACCACAACTTGTCTATAGGTAAGCTAGTTCTGGCTCCAAACCACTAAGTCATTGCCTATCATGGGCATTTTAAGCTTCTGGATCAGCCTAACAGGGACTTTATGAAATGCCTTACTAAAATCCATGTCAACATGCCCTCCATGTATAAAGCTATGCTGCCTATTCTCTTCTAAATGCAAGTAAATCCGTTCGTGAGAATTCTCTCCAATAACTTCCCAAACACTGTTGTGAAAGTCACTGGCACTAATTTCCTGGATTATCGCCACTTCCCCTCTTAAACAAAGGATCAACTGCTTTGATTTTACACTTCCATCCTCTACACTATTTTATTTTTGTCATAAAACTATATTTCTCTTCCTGAAAACTGATTTTGGTAGCACCTAGCTTGCTGGAGATGAATTGTGTCAAAAAAGAAGTTACAATAAAAATACTCAAGGCGGGAATTTTTTCTTCATATTTAAATTCTGTCTAGGCAATAAATTTCTCTATGTTATTAGAACCAGCCTCGATTAAATTCTATGCCCCATCTTATGTTCCCGGTTTACTTAGGTTCTTGTAATTTCCACACAATTATTTAAAACTACTGCTCCAAAGCACTCCAGTTACCTGTAGTTAAATTGCCAGATTTAAAGTTTAGTCAGAATTAGATAGGAATCCCAAAACAGCAGAAAAGTAGACAAGATTTGATTGAAATCTTTCCATTCAAGATTCCTACGCACCAATCTTGGTCAATGGAAACGAGCCACCACCTCCACACATTAAACAGCAAATATTTATTTAAATACTCATTTCCAAAACCAATGCTATAATAAAGCAAATTGAATGATAACATTGCAGTTCAATCCACATGATTAAATCTCAAAACACTGTCTAAAACACCAGATGCATACAAAGTAAGCTGGGTAAAAAATAAGGTACATTTGAAAACTAGATTGACGTCTGTGCGTGAAACAAACAGTTCTTTATATGTCTATTCCCACTAACATTATCTGCGTTATAACATAGCCAAGATATTTTATTTACATTTTGATAGTATTTTGTAGTTATATTATACTTTTGTGCCAGCAGATGGTGTTCATGGGAAAGCTGTTTTTAACAGGGTATGTAACCAGTACTGTACAATGAAATGTGTAGCCATCTTGTGACAAGGAGCCCATACTGTGAACTGTGTGCTTTTTCTTTCTCATCAATTCCCTTGTTGCCCCATGCTGCACTACTGTTCCATGTTTCAGCAAGTCTGAATTTATCACACAACCTCAAACAGTAAGCAACAGCGCAATTGAATCGGAACCAGTACCCAATCTTATGTTCAATGATACATATTTTTCACCCCTCTGGTTTTGGGCTACAATAGTACCATTGCTTTCAACTTGGGTATGGATAAAGAGTGTAAAAAATATAATTTTAAATAAATTTTGTACAGCTAAACTTTGATAGTCAATATTTTGGAGGGCTTTGGTAGCAAATTCCAGATTGACAAATTTTCCAGGCGAATGGATGTAAATCAATATTAATGTCCAATACCCATTTGTAATTATTTTTTAAATATTACACAGTGCTCAAATATATTTCCTAGTTAATCAGTTAAAAGAGAGTGTTTAAACTCGTTGGCCAATAGTCAGAAGTGACTACAATCAAGATTCAAAATTGTAGGACAGTGGATTATCAGTTTTACCGTAAAATGCCTCAGCATTGAGCACTAAAACGTCTAACTGTTGAGCTATAAATTGTTTTAAAAACTACTTTCATATTCACCTTATGCTCAATGGAAAAGCAATTAATTTAAAAAAGAGAGAAAATCAAAAAGTGAAAGTCTGGTGGCAGAAAGCTGAGCTTTGATTTTGTTTTTGAAGTTTTATGTCTGAATGGCCTGTCCCACTTGGGTGTCATTTGCGCGTCACACAGGTGGCGCGTGAAGATTTTGTGAATCCCAAAATCCTGGGGCACCACACGCGTTACTGCCTATGCCACCACATCTCACCACACGCCATGTGCGCGTGGCGCGTAAATGACGTCACGTAAATGACGCGCAAATAACACCCAAGTGGGACAGGCCCTTCGCAGACAGGCCCTCCTTATGAAGACATTCAAAAGACAATAGGTGCAGGAGTAGGCCATTCGGCCCTTCGAGCCAGCACCACCATTCAACGTGATCATGGCTGATCATCCCTAATCAGTACTCCATTCCTGCCTTCTCCCCATATCCCCTGACTCCGCTATCTTTAAGAGCCCTAACTAGCTCTCTCTTGAAAGTGTCCATAGAACCGGCCTCCACCGAGGCAGAATATTCCACAGACACAACTATATGTGTGAAGAAGTGTTTGCACGTCTCCGTGGCTTACCCCTCATTCTTAAACTGTGGCCCCTGGTTCTGGACTCGCCCAACATTGGGAACATGTTTCCTGCCTCTAGCGTGTCCAAACCCTTAACAATCTTATATGTTTCAATAAGATCCCCTCATCCTTTAAGCCCAGCCGCTCCATTCTCTCAGCATATGTCAGTCCCGCCGTCCCAGGAATTAACATTGTAAACCTATGCTGCAATCTCTCAATAGCAAGAATGTCCTTCCTCAAATTAGGGAAACAAAACTGCACACAATACTCCAGGTGTGGCCTCACTAGGGCCCTATACAACTGCAGAAGGACCTCTTCAGATTCAGATTCAATTTAATTGTCATTGTCAGTGTACAGTACAGAGACAACGAAATGCATTTAGCATCTCCCTTGAAGAGCGACATAGCAAACGATTTGAATTAAAAATAAATAATAAGTGTCCGGGGGTGGGGGGGTGGTGATTGGCAGTCACCGAGGTACGTTGTTGAGTAGAGTGACAGCCGCCGGAAAGAAGCTGTTCCTCGACCTGCTGGTTCGGCAACGGAGAGACCTGTAGCGCCTCCCGGATGGTAGGAGGGTAAACAGTCCATGGTTGGGGTGAGAGCAGTCCTTGGCGATGCTGAGCACCCTCCGCAGACAGCGCTTGCTTTGGACAGACTCAATGGAGGGGAGCGTGGAACCGGTGATGCGTTGGGCAATTTTCACCACCCTCTGCAATGCCTTCCGGTCGGAGACAGAGCAGTTGCCATACCATACTGTGATGCAGTTGGTAAGGATGCTCTCGATGGTGCAGCGGTAGAAGTTCACCAGGATCTGAGGAGACAGATGGACCTTCTTCAGTCTCCTCAGGAAGAAGAGACGCTGATGAGCCTTCTTGATCAGATACCCAACTCCTCTTGTTATGAAAGACAACATGCCATTCGCTTTCTTCAATGCCTGCTGTACCTGCATGCTTACTTTCATTGACTGATGAACTAGGGCCCCCAGATCTCATTGTACTTCCCCTTTTCCCAACTTGACACCACTTAGATAATAATCTGCTTTCCTGTTTTGGCTACCAAAGTGGATAACCTCACATTTATCCACATTAAACTGTGAAATTGCAGCATGCATAAACCATTAATTCCCACAAACCTAATCCAAAAATTCAATCCCAGGAAGCCCACTAAATTCATTTAATAGGGTCACTATCATTATTCCAAGCTCAATTAAGACATCAGCAACACAACCTCGCTTAATTTGACAGACCTGACATCAGAGGAACCAGCCTTTGCTGCACACTCCGGAAAATATATCCTATAACCATGAGACCAAAATTATGCACAATCCACCACATGTCCCACCACTGGCAAAAATAATTATACCACTAACCTGATGATAGAAAAGTTTGTTTGAGAACTTAGAACCTAACATATAATGTGCTAGGCTTTTTATTTATTCATTTTGCAGCAAAGTGGGCATGGCTAGTAAAGATAGCATTTTACTTCAGAGTCACATGAATGACTACGTGAAGAACCCCGCCAGGACGCATGCTTGTCATATCGCTTTCACGCTTGCGAAACGACAGGCGGGGTGGAGCGTTCCCCCGCAGCGGTAAGTTTGAAACCGCGACCTGCAGGTGAGTGATTTACACTGCGGTAGTGTTTGTCCCCGCGCTGTTTTTACACAGGGGGGGGGGGGGGGGGGGGGGGGGGGCTGGACAACAAAATAGTGTCCACAAGTGCTGCGAGTAAAGCTGGCTGGGGAGGACCGCGAAGTTGCGGGAGCCAGCAGCAGCTAAAGGCACAAGCCCCGTAAGTGGGATCAGCTGTGCCGACTTTTGGTCCCGCGCTGGCCAGAACACCACGGCCGGGCGGGAGACTATTCAGAATGGGGCTTTAACAAGTCGAAACGGCAGGAGGCGGGGTGGAACGACGTTCCCCCGTAGCGACAGTTTAAACCTGGACCTGCAGGTAAGTGAAACTGTGGTCTTTATTCTCCCCATACTGTTTCACAGGTGGGGAAACATGGAGAACTGTGCAAACAACGACAAGTTTTAAGCCTGGACTTGCAGGTAAGTGATACTGCAGTCTTTATTGTTCCCATACTGTTCTACAGGTGGGGGAAACATGCACAAGGCAAAGAAGTCGACCAGAGCTGCGACAAAGCTGGCGGGGGAAGACCGCGGAGTTGCGGATGCCAGCAGCGGCCAACGGTACAGGAATCACCCGTAAGGAAACAGCTGTGACCGACTTCGCCCCCGCGCCGGCCAGATTAAACACTGCGTCTGGGCGGGAAGGCAAGAAGAAAACCAAAAGAGTTGTTGACTGATGAGTCCGACTTTGGGCAGCCAGAAACCGTGAGAGCTGGAACCGGTTGGAGCGGCTTATGGAGCCGAGCTCCAACATGAAAAAGAAAGTTGGAGCGGCGTATGGAGCCGAGCTCCAACATGACAGGCTCCGGGAGATGGAGTCTAGTCACTGTGGGCACTATGTAAAGCCCACAGCAGCACCTCTTGTAAGGCTGAACAGTGCATCTCCCTCGTCAGAGGGGAGTACTGGGGGGTCAATTCTGGGCTGACCCTGAAGAGAGGTTTGATGAACAAAACTACAAGTGTGCAGGGGGTGCAGGAAGGCAAAATCTACTGGTCATGGTGTCAAAATACATACAGCCAGACCACGATGGACACCACTGCAAAAATACTTGGGACCAGGAAAATGCGCATCCCTGAATGTTCCAGTCGTGGAAATAGCATCTGGAAACATGTCGGAGCAGGACTTAGGAAAGCCCTGTGGCTCATAAAGGCGACAACATTAAGGATCTCCGACAGCACCCTTATGCACCCACCAGCAGAACAAGAGAAGCTGGTGAAAGCTCAAAGGCCGGGCATACAGGACCATAGCCCAGACCGGCCTTTCTGGAAGATGCGCAAAACCCCAACCAAAAAACAAACCCAGACACTGGCGCCTCAACCTCCACGAAGACCACACAGAAGAAGCAAACTTCCACTGGTAACAATGGAGGTAGGTGGGTCTGGTCCCTTACAAATTATAGGAAGAGTGGATAATACACACATTGGTGGGAGATTACACTCTTTTGGATATGGTGTATATTAACTACAGACACTTATATCCTAAGCAGTATCCAGGGATATACCATTGAATTGTGCAAAAGGGGTAATGGGTAAACCCAACACGAATGGCTGGAATACATTGTACTATATATTCAGTACAAAATGGGAACTGGTAACTGCTAAAGGACCGATTTCCAAAGGCTACTGCATGGCTAGCATCGACCTAAAAGAAGGTGCGAAGGTGCCTACATGGTCTGATCACAAACGTTATTTTTAAAAATTCAACTGGATGGGGCAGCTCTGGCAGTATAGAGCTCTACCAAATACATAATCATATGATCTTACTAATTGTGGGCATAACTTTGGAGTTGGCCTAACTAGCTGTAACAGCCATTGGGTGAAAACTGGGGTTATCATCCATCCAGTTAAATCTAAACTAACGCCTACCAACATAATGGATTATTTGGGGTTCACTATTGACAGCTCACATGTCGGTGACTTTACCAAAGGACAAGGCTACAGTCTTAACTGAGGCCTGCAACAGCCCCACTGACATCAGTGAACCGTCTATCAGATTGGTAGCAAGTATAATTGGCATATAGTGTCTGCCTTTCCAGCCACACAATTTGGACCTTTGTATTACCAAAAATCTACAAAGGGCAAAATACAAACACTCAAAGTTAATACTGGTCATTTCGACAGACCAATCAAAGCTTATGGAATTAAAATGGTGGAGGGATAACATTCGGTATTGTTCCAACCCTATCGTTATCAGCAAACCCTTAGTGTTGCTACAAACTGATGCCAGTGCACTTGGTTGGGGTACTACCAATTTCCATCTCCATCTGTGGAGGTAGATGAAAGGCACAGGAGGCATCATTATCACAGACACTGGGCATAAACTACCTGGAAATGTGGGGTGCGTTCTATGGCCTAGTCATACTGCTCTGGGATAAATCACTAGCGTGTTAGACTACAGAGTGACAATCTGACTAATACAATTTGGTAATGGTGTATCCAGAGAAATATTGGAATATCAGCTACTTACCTACCAGGTAACCCAAAATTCAGTGACAGACGTCAGGTCACGCAAATTCAATATAATAAGACTTAATCACCAGTTACCAAACTGTGTTTCTTGGGAACCAGACCCTGGGACACCAGGGACAGATGCCTTTCACTACATTGAGGGGGCAATTATTTATCTATGCATTCTCTCCTTTTCTGCATCATCAGTCGGGTATTATGAAAAATACAGCAAGACTCAGCGTCTGTTAATTGGTAGTGCCAATTGGCCTACTTAACCATGGTTCCCTGTGATACTGAACATGGGGTTTAACCATGCATCACCATCCTGAAACAACCAGATTATTGGTTCATCCCGTAACAGGGGAACCCATCCATGTCAAAAACAACAAACCTATCAATTTGTAGAGTCTAAAGAACCCCTCTACTGCTACTGGGACTGGCGGACCGAACATTGAACATTATCTCAGCGGGCCAAAGACAGTCCACCAAAAACTATATCTGGTATACATCAGGAAATGGGAGATATATTGTCACAGAAACAACATCACCTACAGTTTGATGAACATAACGTCTGTTCTCGAATTCCTGGCAGGCCTCCATTATGATGAGGGGCTCAGTTACAGTGCCATTAACTGCGCCAGAAGTGCCCTATCAACATATCTATGGCGAGGATCAGAGCGTCATTCTGTTGGGACTCACCGCTGGTAACCAAACTTATGAGGGGAATTTTTAATATCTATTTCCCAAGAACCAGGTACTCTCTAAATGGGATATGAGTATTGCCCTAACGTTGCTAAGGAATTGGTCTCCAGCAACAGCTCTGTCCCTGCAAAGACTGACGCAGAAAACAGTCATGCTGATGGCTTTGGTCACGGCACTAAGGGTACAGTCGTACATAAATTAAGGCTGGACTATATGACTTCTTCAACAGGAATATAACGTTTCATATTACGAATTAGTCAAACAGAACAGACCGGGGTCATCAGGAATCAAAATAGAATTTAGGGATTACCCTACAGATGTCGTCTCTGTATAAGACAATTATTGTTCTATATGGAGAACACCAAAAACATCTGAGGCTATGAGATGGCACTACTAATCAGCCACAAAGAAACCCACAAAAAAGTGTTGGTTCAAACTATTTCCAGATGGCTGAAACAGGTTTTAACAACAGCTGGGGTGGATACTGACATATTCAAATCTTATTCCACCAGGGCTGCAACTACATCGGCAGCTATGGAGTTGGATGTACCAATGAACCAAATCCTCGAGACAGCAGGATGGATCAGGGGAAAATGTTCCACAAACCAGTAGTTAAACTGGAACTTTGCAGTGTCAATTTTAAGTTCTGTAATATAATTTCACCCCATAAATAGGGGCTATAATTTGTTGTTAACAATTTATCATGGATTTCAATGTTGGATTCATGTCTAAACATGTTAACACAATTCCTCCCACAGTCAATTAAGGCAGATGTGATGCATGGACTCGTTTCCACGGCATGAAATCACAGAGCTTTGAAATCGTCACGTAGTCACTCACGTGACTCCGAAGTAAAATAGTAAGATTAAACGAAAACTTACCAGTTCGAAGTTTGATCGTTATTTTGTGAGGAGTACGTTGAGGGAATACGTGCCCTCCGCTCCCACCCTTGATCATATACTCAACTGGTATTTTCTTCTCTAATCTTACTATGTTCAGTCATTACAGTTATCTGTGATTTCACACCGCTGCTTTGAAGAATGACACGCATGCATCCTGGCGGGGTTCTTCACGTATTTCCTCAACGTACTCCTCACAAAATAACGATCAAACTTCGAACTGGTAAGTTCTCGTTTAATCTTACCATTTATTTACCAAGCTCATTTGCGTTTCAGAAGGTGGCAGTGAGGTAACTCCTTTAACTCCTTAAGTCACCATTTTGTAACATTGTTAATGTGCTACAAGATAGGGAATTCCAGGATTTAAATTCAATGATGAATAAATTACAATTTTTTTTTCCAAGTCAGTTTTCCAAGAAGAGACTAAAACCTCGTTTTTTTTATGTGCCCATTGTGCTTATCCTTTTTGGTGCAAAGCCAGTGTTTCACTGTAGGAAACTTGGTCTCTTGCCTGCAATTGGGGCTGGCTCAGTTAATTTTATGTCCAACTAGATTTAGTGGGACACGTTGGGTCCCATGTTCACACGGGAGGTCTGACCCCCAACGCAATATTCCACCTCTCCGCCAATTCCAATATTGGTGGCCAGTGGGGGGGCTTTCTGGAGCGCTGGTATGGGTTCATGGGGTGGCAGCTCAGTCTCTCAAGCCTGATCTGCTGGCAGCTCACTCACGGCTGGTGGGCTGGCAGTTGATTCATGGCTATTCCTTGAAATTCCATTTCAAGCAGGGTGCAAGGCCAACAAATTCAAATCCATTTTCCCACCATTTCAAGCAGGGTGCAAGGCCACCAAATTCAAGTGCAGTTTCATACCACTTCAAGCAGGGTGCAAGGCCACCAAATTCAAGTGCAGTTTCAAACCACTTCAAGCTGGAACCAAGTCCACCAAATTCAAGTAGTTTCATACCACTTTCAGCAGGGTGCAAGGCTACCAAATTCAAATGCAGCTTCATACCATTTCATGCAGGGTGAAACCACCATAAAACCACACAAAACACCAAACTCACAGTTCAGTAGACATTCAGTGTGTTCAGTTGATTCACAGCTCAGACAGAGTCGTGACCTCTCCCTCCCCATCATGCAGAGACTGAGCCACACCCAAACTTCCGGGTTTTATAACCCCTCCCCCCCCCCCCCCCCCCGGAAAAGGTTTGGCCTTCATGGCGTGATTGACAGGAGAGAGATTCTCAAAATGTTTTAAACACTAATAACACTTTTATTTTTCATAGATGGGGGAAGAATTCTCTGCACCTGCTGACCAGAGGTGGACTGAGTAAGATGGCCAAAAATCACAGCCGTAAGTGGTAGCGTTTTATCTAAAATCAATATAGTGCAAACAGGAAGTGCATTTGCAGTAGTGCCATTTAACTTCAAGCCAAAGCACCCAAACCGCCATTTGCAGTAAGTAGTGCCTTTCAACTTCAAGCCAAAGCACCCAAGCCACCATTTGCAGTAAGTAGTGCCTTTCAACTTCAAGCCAAAGCATCCAAGCCACCATTTGCAGTAATTAGTGCCTTTTAACTTCAAGCCAAAGCACCCAAGCCACCATTTGCAGTAAGCAGTGCCTTTTAACTTGAAGCCAAAGCACCCAAGCCACCATTTGCAGTAGGTAGTGCCTTTTAACTTCAAGCCAAAGCACCCAAGCCACCATTTGCAGTAAGTAGTGCTTTTTAACGTCAAGCCAAAGCACCCAAGCCACCATTTGCAGTAAGTAGTGCCTTTTAACTTCAAGCCAAAGTACCCAAGCCACTATTTGCAGTAAGTAGTGCCTTTTAACTTCAAGCCAAAGCACCCAAACAACCATTTGCAGGCAGTGCCCGTTTACTTCAAACAAACCACATTTTCATTTTAACCATATAACCATATAACAATTACAGCACGGAAACAGGCCATCTCGACCCTTTTAGTCCATGCCGAACACGTATTCTCCCCTAGTCCCATATACCTGCGCTCAGACCATAACCCTCCATTCCTTTCTCGTCCATATAACTATCCAATTTATTTTTAAATGATAAAAACGAACCTGCCTCCACCACCTTCACTGGAAGCTCATTCCACACAGCCACCACTCTCTGAGTAAAGAAGTTCCCCCTCATGTTACCCCTAAACTTCTGTCCCTTAATTCTCAAGACATGTCCCCTTGTTTGCATCTTCCCTCCTCTCAGTGGGAAAAGCTTATCCACGTCAACTCTGTTTCAAACCACATTAAGGGAACTCAGTTAAGTAGACATGTGTTCAGTGTTATTCAGAGCTCAGAGAGACGTGAACCTTTGGCTTCATCCATCTTGCGGAGACTGAGTGAGGCACACCACTTCCTGGTTTTATAGTCCCTCCCCCTCCCTCCAGCAGGGGCAGCAGAGAGAATGGTGATTTAAAAAAAAACATTAATATCTCTCTGATTTTTCATCGATGGGAAAAATCCTCTGGTCCAGGAAGGCGGAGGGTTCTGAGCGAGGTGGCCAAAAATGACGGACATAGGTAGCGGCGTTCTCTCAGAAATCGCAGCAGTGGATCAAAAGCGGTCAAGATCAGACTTTTAGTAATATAGATGATGACCCCAAGGTGGGGTACTTGAAGATAGTAATGCAAGTAAATATCAAGGAATGTTAGTTACATTCTTTCGGGTTTGAGACAGTCATTGTCTGGCATTTCTTGCCACTGGTCAGACCAGTCATTTAAAAAAATATTTTCTCGGCCTTACTGCATGTAGGCATGGGCTTATCAAGTTGGGACAAAGAGGTGCATGCAGGAAAAACATGTTTCAAACAACAAAGTTCAGTTTAAAATGACAAAATGCAGTAAAAAACACATCGCACAGCTTAAATCCATGAGTATCCAAGAATAGATACAATGGATCTTCATCTTTGGGAAAATAAAATCATAATCCAGGGCTCTCGCTTAACTTTTTTCCCTGTTGTCAGCCGGGCAACCTTGGCAGCTTTTTAGGTTGCCAAATGACAGTTTAGGTGGTCATTTAAGACGGCTTGCATGACACGTGCGATAATGTGCTCGGACGAAGTGCGTAGTTACCAGTCAGAATTATGGTCAATGAAGCATTCACATATTATTTCTGCTTCAAATAAAGTCACAAACTAAACATATTCACCAATCAAGACACAATATATACCACAATGACATGCAGCAAAATGACAATACAGTATCTAATCTCCTTTCTATTATTTCTTTCCACTTCCAAACAAAATTCTGGTTGGATTACTCAGCTTATGATCAACCTCAGTGAGACCAAGTGCAGGCTTGGCATTCGCTTCGCACGACACCTACACTGAGTTCGCAATAACCAACCTGATCTCCCGGTGGCGCAGCACTTCAACTCCTCCTCCCATTCCGAATCCGACCTTTCTGTCCTGGGCCTCCTCCATGGCCAGAGCGAGGCCCACCGCATATTGAAGAAGCAGTACCTCATATTTTGCTTGGGTAGTTTACACCCCAGCCGTATGGACATTGGCTTCTCCAATTTCACGTAGTCCTTGCTTACTCCCTCCTTCCCCTCCCATTCCCAGCTCTCCCACAGCCTACTGTTTCCGCCTCTTCCTTTCTTTTCCTTACCCCCCCCCCCCCCCCCCCCCCCCCCCCCGACATCAGGCTGAAAAAGGGTCTCGACCCGAAACGTCGCCTATTCCTTCGCTCCATAGATGCTGCCTCACCCGCTGATTTTCTCCAGCTTTGTCTACCAACGGGATCCCACCACTGGCCACACCTTCCCATCTCCTCCCCTGTCCGCTTTCCGCAGAGACCGTTTCTTCCGTAACTCCCTGGTCATTTTGTCCCTTGCCACCCAAACCACCCCCTCTCCTGGCACTTTCCCTTGCAACTGCAGGTAGTACTACACTTATAACCATATAATAACCATATAACAATTACAGCACGGAAACAGGCCATCTCGGCCCTACAAGTCCGTGCCGAACAACTTTTTTTCCCCTTAGTCCCACCTGCCTGCACTCATACCATAACCCTCCATTCCCTTCTCATCCATATGCCTATCCAATTTATTTTTAAATGATACCAATGAACCTGCCTCCACCACTTCCACTGGAAGCTCATTCCACACTGCTACCACTCTCCGAGTAAAGAAGTTCCCCCTCATATTACCCCTAAACTTCTGTCCCTTAATTCTGAAGTCATGTCCTCTTGTTTGAATCTTCCCTATTCTCAAAGGGAAAAGCTTGTCCACATCAACTCTGTCTATCCCTCTCATCATTTTAAAGACCTCTATCAAGTCCCCCCTTAACCTTCTGCGCTCCAGAGAATAAAGACCTAACTAATTCAACCTATCTCTGTAACTTAGTTGTTGAAACCCAGGCAACAATCTAGTAAATCTCCTCTGTACTCTCTCTATTTTGTTGACATCCTTCCTATAATTGGGCGACCAAACTTGTTGCTTTACCTCCCCCCTTCACTCCATTCAAGGATCCAAGCCGTCTTTCCAGGTGACCTTCAATTTCAGGTAGTCCCTGCTTTCTCTTCTGCTTCCCAGCTCTCCCTCAGCCCACTGTCTCCGCATATTCCTTTCTTCTTCCCACCCCCTTCACCCTCACATCTGTTTGAAGAAGGGTCTCGATCCAAAATGGCGCATATTTCCTTTGCTCCATAGATGCTGCCTCACCCACGGAGTTTCTCCAGCATTTTTGTCTCCCCGTTCACACAAGTCCTGTTATCCCACTTTCCTCACCCACTCCCTACACATTAGGGGCAATTTTACAGAGACAAGTTAACCTAAAAAGCCAATGCATCTTTGCGATGTGGGAGGATACCTGTTGGTTAAAGTACATTTGGAGTGTTTTGTGCCGTTCTGATTGCCCTGCTCTCGGAAGGGTGTCATTAAGCTGGAATGGGTGCAGGAAGGATTCACCAGGAGGGTTCCAAGACAGGCACACAGACAAAGACACACAATGTGAATGATCACAGTCATTTTCTCAGAGTAAGGGAGTCCAGAAGCAATTACAAACACCTGTGAAGCCATGTGTCCCAAACAATATAGTGCCCTGAAATGGGGGGGCATATATAGAAACGTGAGGTTATCTATTTTGGTGGCAAAAACAGGAAAGCAGACTATTATCTAAATGGTGGCCGAATAGGAAAAGGGGAGATGCAGCGAGACCTGGGTGTCATGGTACACCAGTCATTGAAAGTAGGCATGCAGGTGCAGCAGGCAGTGAAGAAAGTGAATGGTATGTTAGCTTTCATAGCAAAAGGATTTGAGTATAGGAGCAGGAAGGTTCTACTGCAGTTGTACAGGGTCTTGGTGAGACCACACCTGGAGTATTGCGTACAGTTTTGGTCTCCAAATCTGAGGAAGGACATTATTGCCATAGAGGGAGTGCAGAGAAGGTTCACCAGACTGATTCCTGGGATGTCAGGACTGTCTCATGAAGAAAGACTGGATAGACTTGGTTTATACTCTCTAGAATTTAGGAGATTGAGAGGGGATCTTATAGAAACTTACAAAATTCTTAAGGGGTTGGACAGGCTAGATGCAGGAAGATTACTCTCGATGTTGGGGAAGTCCAGGACAAGGGGTCACAGCTTAAGGATAAGGGTGAAATTCTTTAAAACCGGGATGAGAAGAACTTTTTTCACACAGAGAGTGGTGAATCTCGGGAACTCTCTGCCACAGAGGGTAGTCGAGGCCAGTTCATTGGCTATATTTAAGAGGGAGTTAGATGTGGCCCTTGTGGCTATGGGGACCAGAGGGTATGGAGAGAAGGCAGGTACGGGATACTGAGTTGGATGATCAGCCATGATCATATTGAATGGCGGTGCAGGCTCGAAGGGCCGAATGGCCTACTCCTGCACCTAATTGCTATGTTTCGATGTTTCTAAACACAGCTGTAATTTCTACATGGTGAAACCAAAATGCATAAAAATGGACTTTAATAAAATCTGACAATGTGCACTTTAACCACATGTGATTTTTATATGTGGTTTTCTATGAAAAAACAAAAAAAGTAGAAAAAAACAGACACGCTGCTGAAAGGGCTGCCGGCTTGCAACAACCCTAATGATCCCAAACATACCGCTAAAGCAACAAAGGAGTTTTTCAAAGCTTGAATGGGTAAGTCTCAATCACCCGATCTGAACCCAATTGAGCATTCCTTTTATATCCTGAAGAGAAAACTGAAGGTGACTTGCCCCCAAAACTAAAGCTAAAGATGGCTGCAATACAGGCCTGACAGAGCATCACCAGAGAAGACACCCAGCAACTGGTGATGTCCATGAATCGCAGACTTCAAGCAGTCATTGCATGCAAAGGATAATGCGCAAAATAATAAAAACACGACTACTTTCATTCACATGACATTGCTGTGTCCCAAACATTATGGTGCCCTGAAATGGGGGAACTATGTATAAACATTGCTGTAATTTCTACATGGTGAAACCAAAATGTATAAAAATAGCCTTTATTAAAACCTGATGATGTCAACTTTAACCACATGTGGTTTTTTTCCTATTACAAATCTCAAATTGTGGAGTACAGAGGCAAATAAATAAATGACGAGTCTTTGGCCCAAACATTATGGAGGGCACAGTAGATTTAAGGTGAATGGGGAAAGATTTAAAAGAGATCCGAGGCCCAATTTCTTCACAGAGGGTGATGCATATATGGAGCTAGTTGCCAGAGGAAGTGGGTACAATGCCAAAGTTTAAAAGACATTAGACAGGTACATCGATAGGAAAGGTTTGGAGGGATATGCGCCAAACACAAGCAGATGGGACGAGCTTAGTTAAAAAAACAAGTTGGGCCAAATGGCCTATTGATATGTTGTACAACTCCGACACTAATAGTCTAAAAATATCCTACATTCAAAAAGGCGTTCAGCTATGCATTAGAGCCAAGATCACAAATGTGAAATCATGTTCCAAATGAACCTTCCAGAACAGTGTAGAGGAAGGAAATTACATCAATCTGTTGCAGAAGCATTGATGCCAAAAAGATCTTTATGTAACCATCAAAATCGAATGAACAAGAAATCAGATGAATTTTCATGGGCTATCCATGATCATATTGAATGGCGGTGCAGGCTCGAATGGCCGAATGGACTACTCCTGCACCTATTTTCTATGTTTCTATCGCTGTCATAACTCCCAGTGTCTGGCTTTTTGGATAAGAATTCACCATGCAGAATAGTTGAATTATGTTCAAAACAAAGCATATTCACAATGTGACTCTCTCAAAAACAACCTAACACGTGGTTATACAAAACAGGCTGGAAACAGTACTCACCCTGTAGCCCTCAAGGTCACGCATCTGAATTTGTAGAAGAGAAAGATCTCTCAAAATCTGAAGATTGTCTTTATCCCATTTCAGAGCATTCCGGTAGCATTTGATGGCTTCATCATACTTTTTGTCTGATCTTTGAAGTAGACCATACACATGCCAACCTGATTCAATGTCAAGAAAAATAAAAACTGCATTTTCCAGAAATTACTACCTTTAACTACATTGCAATTGGGCATAGTCGGAATTTCAGCCACAGGATCCTTTTGAAGTTTTAAAAATTAACCATTACAACGGCCCGTATCAGAAAAGCTGATGGTCACACATTTAAAAGATTCTATTAAAACAAATGAAACTGCATCCTATTACTGAAGTGAGACACTGAATGAGACAAACCCATTGTAACAGCGGTGACACTGGTTTTGATAATCTAGATTGAAATCAACAATTTGTATCAACAAAAAGCAATGCTCACAATAATTTGCATTTATCAGCAGTTATTCCAACCACATCAGCATGCTGCAAGCAACAATTTGGAACTAACCACCAGCTCATTTCCCCACCACCACTTTTTCCTTGATGAAACTGAGACAGTTATTGGGTTTAAACTGGGATGAAATTTGTTGGGGTAGTTCAAATTACATGAAAAATCTAAAGTGTATCACATAGAATATGCAAAATATTTAAAGTTACGTAGACGTCCCCCATATAATGCCTTTGTCAGGATTGGATGGGTGGGGAAAAAGCCCAGCGCATTAGATAACAAATTTCCAATGTGAAGCTCTGGGCAAGCATTCAACCAAGAGAATAAAAGTAATTTGGCACTTCATCGCCCAAAAACGAATTTGAATCTGTGCCTGGCAAATAATTTGTGTATGCAACTCAATCAACTTTTTGCACCCTTTCATGCAATTTTACATTGATTTCAAAAAGGATACAGACATGACTCTTCAGATCATTTCGAAGGCCTCGCCGCACATACTCGTATGCTTCTTCTTTCTTTCCCAAACAGTTTAGAGTCAAGCCTTTCATTGCCAAGGTCTCTGTAAACATAGAGGTGCACTTTTTTCGATTTGATAATATGAACACAATTGTACCATAGGTTGAAGTATATATTATCAATTTTCCCAGACCCAGTGAATTACTTTGGCATAGCTTGTTTTTTTTTAAATACTTGTCTTTCCCAGGCAATCAGCCATGTACCAACCTTCTCTTGGGCATCTGATTCAGTAAAATTCATTGTTGAGTGATATCAAAACACAATATTAATTTTTCACCATTGTGAATCTATGATTCACAATCCCGAGGGTGGCCACTACCAACTCAAATAACAAAGGAACACAAATACTTGCAGAATGCCTAATCAAATACAATTCAGATTTAAGTCTTCAAAACAGGGTTAGAATTACTATTATTAATTTTAACAAGACTGCTTTTTATGTTAGAACTCTTTAAAAAAATTGGAGAATTCAAAAGTGAAAGGCATTTCTTCAAGTGGCATTGAAGAAAGATTTCTTCCAGTGGCAGTTGCTTACTTCAAACAGGTAAGGAAATGGGATTCTGGGGAAAAGAACAACATGTAGCAAAAAGACTGCCCAGATAGATAAATACCAATGTCAATTTCATGGTTTGATTGGTCTTGTTCTATTGCATAATTTTATCTTATTCTATGTTATAGAACCATACTGGCAACAGGAAATTGTCTTTAGACTCAAATATGCTTTTTTTTTTTAATCCATTTGATATTAACCTAATATATAAAGGTGGAAAATGCACGTCTGTTCAATTCAACCAAATCAAACCGCAAATACGTTATTACAGATTAAAATATTTCAGTTTCTTCTTGCTTCAGGGTGTAACAATATATGTAGGGTTCATGAAATAAAATTTGAAAATTAGCCAATGTCTTTAAATACCACATCTTTAAACGTTAGACTCCTTTGCATTAGATGAACAAATGTTAGACTCCTTTGCTAGATGAACAAATTCCTTTCACTTGTGAATTCTGCAATTTGTACAAATTCTCCAAATTCTCTCATGTTAAATTCCACTTAGCTTCTATTCATGATATCCTATGTCCACAAATAATTTGGCTATTTGTAAATTTAAAATGATTAAGATTTAGTCCTCAATTTAGAGAAATCCAGCATAAAGATGTTTGATAAGCTGCCGAATAATCAATAAAATACCTTAAAATGATTAATAGATTTTATACAAAGAATAGCTAAAGGAGCACACTGAGAAGAGTAACATATTGTCAGCAGGGATACAACATTGGTTAACAGAGGTAACAGAGTTCAATGGTGAATGGCTGTTTATCAGACTAGGTGGTGTGGGGGAAGAGGGAGTGAATTCTCACACTTCCCAGGGATCTGTATCAGGGCCACTGTTTTTTTTAATCCATATTAATGACCTAGAGTTTTACTTGTAAACCACAACTTCCAAATGTGTAAAGAACACAAAACTTGGCAGAATTGTGATGTAGCTCCTGTGGCTTTTGAAGCAAAAGCAACAAAGAGAAGCAGGAGAAAGCACTGATTTGCTCTAGCCTGAGTGGGAGGAGATTTAGAAGTGAGTCAGAGGGGGAAAACAATTGAAAAGGAGAGGCAAATCACAGGCAGGCTTTACTCAGAGCTCCTGTGGATTTTGAAGCAACAGCAACAAAGAGAAGTAGGAGAAAGCACTGATTGGTTCTAGCCCGAGTGGGAGGAGTTAGAAGTGAGTCAGAGGTGGAAAACAGTTTAAAACTGAGGAATTTGGTTTGTAAATTGGTAAATTTGGCTCGAGAGTCTTCAGCGAGGAGGCTACGCAAAACGCTGAAGAGGGAGAGACGAAAGAAGGAGATGTCAAGCAAGCTGGTTCAGTATGATGCTTGCAGTATGTGGGAGGTCAATGACACTGCTGGTGCCTCTGGCTGCTACAAATGTGAGAAGTGCATCCAGGTACAGCTCCTGAAGGACCGTGTTGGGGAACTGGAGAAGCAAGTGGATGACCTCGGGTTCGTCCGAGAAACTGAGTCGTTCCTCGACAAGTCCTACAGTAAGATTGTTACACCTAAGGTACTGGTAGAGAGAAGGTGGGTAACGGTGAGAAAGGGAGGGAAGCATGGAATGCAAACATCCCCGGGTGTTGTACCTCTTGTGAACAGGTTCACCCACTTAGAAGCTGTCGGGACAGAAGATGTTATCACACTTAGCGGTGGACTGGCTTGCGAAGCAAAAAGGGCTGTTGAGCCAAAACCAAAGTGGCCAACTTCAGGCAACGCCATTGTAGTTGGAGATTCCATTGTGAGAGGTACAGACAGGG
Organism: Leucoraja erinaceus; assembly: GCF_028641065.1. Lineage (NCBI taxonomy): Eukaryota > Metazoa > Chordata > Chondrichthyes > Rajiformes > Rajidae > Leucoraja > Leucoraja erinaceus. The sequence goes on along the minus strand of NC_073377.1, from coordinate 134,209,135 downwards.
GTTTCTGCAGAAACAGACGGGATTAGAGGATGGTGTGCTGCCTTCCTGGTGCCAGGATCCAGGATGTCACGGACAGAGTGCAGAAAATCCTCAAGGGCAAAGGTGAACAGCCGGAAGTGGTAGTGCATGGCGGCACAAACGATGTCGGAAAGAAGGGGATGAATATGCTGCAGCGTGACGTTAGAGAGCTCGGAAAAATGCTGAAAAGCAAGACCTCCAGGGTTGTTATCTCCGGTTTGTTTCCAGTTCCTCATGCTGGCGAGAGTAGGAACAGGGAGATACGGGACCTGAATGTGTGGCTGAGGAACAGGTGCCGGGGGCAGGGATTTAGATTCTAAGATCACTGGGAACTGTTTTGGAGTAAGGGGGAACTGTACAAAAGGGACGGAAACCAGTTAGCCCGACCGGTGGTGGGAAGGCTGCTGGAGTCAATTATTAAAGAGGTAATAATGGGGCATTTGGATAGCAGTAAAAGGATTAGTCCAAGTCAACATGGATTTATGAAAGGGAAATCATGCTTGACTAATCTTCTGGAATTTTTGAGGATGTGACAAGTAAAATGGATGAAGGGGTGCCAGTGGATGTAGTGTATCTAGACTTTCAGAAAGCCTTTGATAAGGTCCCGCACGGGAGACTGGTGACTAGAATTAGAGCACATGGTATTGGGGGTAGGGTGTTGACATGGATAGAAAATTGGTTGGCAGACCAGAAGCAAAGAGTAGGAGTGAACGGGTCCTTTCAAGAATGGCAGGCAGTGGCGAGTGGAGTGCCGCAAGGCTTGGTGTTGGGGCCGCAACTGTTTACCATATATATTAATGATTTGGAAGAGGGAATTAGGAACAACACTAGCAAGTTTGCGGATGACACAAAGCTGGGTGGCACTGTGAACTGTGAAGAGGATGTTAGGAGGTTGCAGGATGACCTGGACAGGTTGAGTGAGTGGGCAGATGCAGTATAATATAGATAACTGTGAGGTTATCCACTTTGGGGGCAAAAACAAGGGGGCAGATTATTATCTCAATGGGGTTAGGTTAGGTAAGGGGGAGGTGCAGCGAGACCTGGTCGTCCTTGTACACCGGTCACTGAAAGTTGGCTTACAACATTCTTCACAGCAGGCAGTGAAGAATGCTAATGGCATGTTGGCCTTCATAAGAGGATTTCAGTATAGGAGTAAAGAGGTTCTGCAGTTGTATAGGGCTATGGTGAGACCACATCTGGAGTATTGTGTACAGTTTTGGTCTCCTAATTTGAGGAAGGACATCCTTGTGATTGAGGAGGTGCAGCGTAGGTTCACGAGATTGATGCCCGAGATGGCGGGACTGTCATATGAGGAAAGATTGAAAAGACAAGGCTTGTATTCAATGGAGTTTAGAAGGATGAGAGGGATCTCATAGAAACATAAAATTATAAAAGGACTGGACAAGCTAGATGCAGGAAAAATGTTCCCAATGTTAGGCGAGTCCAGAACCAGGGGCCACACTCTTAGAATAAATGAAAGGTCATTTAAGACTGAGGTGAGAAAAAACGTTTTCACCCAGAGAGTTGTGAATTTATGGAATTCCCTGCCAGAGGGCAGTGGAGGCCAAGTCACTGGATGGATTTAAGAGAGAGTTAGATAGAGCTCTAGGCGCTAGTGGAGTCAAGGGATATGGGGAGAAGGCAGACACGGGTTATTGATAGGGGACGATCAGCCATGATCACAATGAATGGCGGTAATGGCTCAAAGGGCCGAATGGCCTCCTCCTGCACCTATTTTCTATGTTTCTATGAAGACAATATATTTGAACTGGATATCAACAGGCATGGCAGATGAGATTTACTGTGGAGGAACGAGAGGTGATACATTTTGGCCTGAATAATACCAGCCATTATATCAACAAAGGTTGTTTTTTTCTCAAAGTGGGGCAAGAGCAGTGGGCGCTTAGGGTAGGTGTGCATAAATCATTGAAAATGGCAGGATAGACTGAGAAAACTTAAGCATAATTCATGGTATATCAGAAGGGACACAAAAAGGCAGGAAAATTATGTTGAATCTCCATAAAACAGCAGTCAGGCCTTAATGTTCAATTCTGGTCACCACGTTATGGTATGCAGGAAGACGGAGCCTGACCAGAGGGACTTGAGTTGCAGGATAGATAGTAGAGACTGGGACTATTTTCTTTGGAGAGTATTGAGGAGGCATTTGAAAGTATACAAAATGATGAGGGGTCTGCATAAAGTTGATAGTAGGTGGTTTTGGACAAAGTTGATAGTAGGTGAACAAGAGACTGCAGATGACAAAATCTTAAGCAAAAAATGTACTGGAGACACTCAGCAGGTCAGGCAGCATCTGTGGAAGAAAATTGACATATTTGTGTCAAGGCCCATCTGTAAGACTGGAAATGAGAAGAGATAGAAGAGGTATGGGGAAGGAAAGAGGAAAAACTGGCAAATAATTGCTGGATCCAGGCAAGGAAGTCACTTGCACTGACTATCAGGGCCAGCTGGAGCTCCTGGTTGCTAGCCATTTAAAATCCACTTCCCATTCCCAGGACTGACAAGTCATTTCAGTGGTCTGCCTCCTCATTGCTGGAGGTCACATGCCACCAGGAAGAACAGTCTTCATTTTGCTTGGGTAGTCAATCCAATGTCATAAACATTACCAATTTCAGTCAAACCCGTCCCACATGCTTCGCTCCCCTCATCTGCCCAGGTCCTCTCACAAAATCCTTTCATTACACTCACCTCCTCCTCCTGCTCATCACCCATACCTAGCCCCACTTTTTCGCTTATTTCCCACCACTCCACCCACATTCCCATCTATCCACTATCCCTCGCACTGGTTATACATTTCACTTCTCACCTTCCTTACCAGATTTTACCATGTGCAGCCCCCTATCTTCTACACTTATTACCTACACCTTGTGAGTGCCTCCACCCTTCTCTCCCCTACCTGATTTACCTGCTGATCAATCAATCCTTTATTTCTACCAGAAGTCTCCCCTCAACTTGCAGTAGAGTTCCAACCGAAAACATTGCGTGTCCATTTCCCTCCACAGATGCTGCCTGACCCTATCAGTTCCTCCAACAGGAAGCTTTGTTTTGTTGATGGTGGGAACTTGCTCCCTTGGATACAGGTATAAAGGTGCAGGTATAAAGTAGTAGAAAAACAAGAGTAATATGATGAGAATTGTTATTAAAATATAGCACAATTCAAATTTGGATTGCACTGCTGGCAAATATGGCAGGGACAGGATCCATATAACCATATAACAATTACAGCACGGAAACAGGCCATCTCGACCCTTCTAGTCCATGCCGAACACATAATCTCCCCTAGTCCCATATACCTGCGTTCAGACCATAACCCTCCATTCCCTTCCCATCCATATAACTATCCAATTTATTTTTAAATGATAAAAACGAACCTGCCTCCACCACCTTCACTGGAAGCTCATTCCACACAGCTACCACTCTCTGAGTAAAGAAGTTCCCCCTCATGTTACCCCTAAACTTCAGTCCCTTAATTCTCAAGTCATGTCCCCTTGTTTGAATCTTCCCTACTCTCAGTGGGAAAAGCTTTTCCACGTCAACTCTGTCTATCCCTCTCATCATTTTAAAAACCTCTATCAAGTCCCCCCTTAACCTTCTGCGCTCCAAAGAATAAAGCCCTAACTTGTTCAACCTTTCTCTGTAACTTAGTTACTGCCTTCAAGAGGGAAGGCTCAGTGCTGGGACCCCAGCTATTTACAATATATATTAATGATTTCGACGAGGGAATTGAAATCAACATCTCCAAGTTTGGGGATGACACGAAGCTGGGGGGCAGTGTTAGCTGTGAGGAGGATGCTAGGAGGCTGCAAGGTGACTTGGATAGGTTGGGTGAGTGGGCAAATGCATGGCAGATGCAGTATAATGTGGATAAATGTGAGGTTATCCACTTTGGTGGCAAAAACAGGAAAGTAAACTATTATCTGAATGGTGGCCGATTGAGAAAAGGGTAGATGCAACGAGACCTGGGTGTCATGGTACATCAGTCATTGAAAGTAGGCATGCAGGTACAGCAGGCAGTGAAGAAAGCGAATGGTATGTTAGCATTCATAGCAAAAGGATTTAAGTATAGAAACATAGAAATTAGGTGCAGGAGTAGGCCATTCGGCCCTTCGAGCCTGCACCGCCATTCAATATGATCATGGCTGATCATCCAACTCAGTATCCCGTACCTGCCTTCTCTCCATACCCTCTGATCCCCTTAGCCACAAGGGCCACATCTAACCCCCTCTTAAATATAGCCAATGAACTGGCCTCAACTACTCTCTGTGGCAGAGTTCCAGAGATTCACCACTCTCTGTGTGAAAAAAGTTCTTCTCATCTCGGTTTTAAAGAATTTCCCCCTTATCCTTAAGCTGTGACCCCTTGTCCTGGACTTCCCCAACATCGGGAACAATCTTCCTGCATCTAGCCTGTCCAACCCCTTAAGAATTTTGTACGTTTCTATAAGATTCCCTCTCAATCTTCTAAATTCTAGAGAGTATAAACCAAGTCTATCCAGTCTTTCTTCATAAGACAGTCCTGACATCCCAGGAATCAGTTTGGTGAACCTTCTCTGCACTCCCTCCATGGCAATAATGTCCTTCCTCAGATTGAGACCAAAACTGTACGCAATACTCCAGGTGTGGTCTCACCAAGACCCTGTACAACTGCAGTAGAACCTCCCTGCTCCTATACTCAAATCCTTTTGCTATGAAAGCTAACATACCATTCGCTTTCTTCACTGCTTGCTGCACCTGCACGCCTACTTTCAATGACTGGTGTACCATGACACCCAGGTCTCGCTGCATCTCCCCTTTTCCTAATTGGCCACCATTTAGATAATAGAGCAGTATAGGAGCAGGGATGTTGGGGAAGTCCAGGACTAGGGGTCACAGCTTAAGGATAAGGGGGAAATCCTTTAAAACCGAGATGAGAAGAACTTTTTTCACACAGAGTGGTGAATCTCTGGAACTCTCTGCCATAGAGAGTAGTTGAGGCCAGTTCATTGGCTATATTTAAGAGGGAGTTAGATGTGGCCCTTGTGGCTAAGGGGATCGGAGCATATGGAGAGAAGGCAGGTACGGGATACTGAGTTGGATGATCAGCCATGATCATATTGAATGGCGGTGCAGGCTCGAAGGGCTGAATGGCCTACTCCTGCACCTAATTTCTATGTTTCTATGAATGAGGAAATAAATGCGTGGTGCATAGTTATGTAAAAAGGACCAGTGAGTTTTAAATGAGATTAAGAGATTATAGAAATACAGCACCATGCTTTGCCTCCTAACCACCCCAAATTCTATTTCAATGGTGAATAATTTTCACATGCAGATCTGTAACTCAAACGACAAAATGGAAAAAAAAATCTGAATAAAGAAACATTAAACTCATTGCATAGAAATTAAAATCAGATTATTCAGAAAATTTAAAACTAAAATCCGTGAATCTCCATCCGCTCCTCCTCCCAAATCACTCCACACACCCATCCCATGGTTACAATTTACCATTAATGTAATTTGCATCACAAAGCTAAGACCACAAGTACATTACATAGAAATGACAGATTGCAGAAATACATCAAGGTTGTTCACGTTTAGGCTTAGGGTTAGCAACCAAAGTAAAAATAAATCAATTGTCAAAATCATAAATAGCAAATCCAACGTACCTCCATGTTCTGCATATTTAGAATTGCTAAGGATTTGTTTGCAGAACTTCAACCCATGTCTGTACTGCTTGTGTTCGTAGCATTTCTGTTAAGGGGAGATGTAGGTAAATTAATTAGAAAACAAGAGGCTAGTATTATAATATTGATAAATCTTTAACAAATTATAGCTACAAAGTCAGACTACTCAAGCCAGAAGTAAAACATTTTTTCTTGGAAACGGGTTATGATATATCTATAATTTGATATATAGCATTGATTTATGCTCAAACTGAATGCTCCATTTTGAACTCTATAGTAAACATAGAAACTTAGAAAATAGGTCCACGGCTGATCATCCAACAAATACCCCGTTCCAGCTTTCCCCCCATATCCCTTAGCCCTAAGAGCTAAATCTCTCTCTTGAAATTTTAAGCAAGATGCAAGAAATATCAACGGTTGAGGAATTACATCATGAAAATTGCTTTTCAACTGGTTCCAGTTTTTTCAAGTTCGTTCTAGAAATATTTTTTGCATTTCCTTAGAAAAGCCATTTCCCATTCTAATGCAAATTTTATCTATCCAAATAGCCTCCAAAAGAAGCGAATCACATTCACGTTCACGCCAAAGATCTTATAGCGAAGCAAGATGGGTTACTCTCACGCAAACTTGTAGTAGGCTCATGGGCGGATTCATGGTTGATTTACGACTCATTTTAGGAACCAGCCTCCGCCATCTTGCTTCCGGCCAAAGATTGGATTCGCAGCGAGGAGAGGGAGTGTGGGGTCCGGGGCAGCGAGGAGAGGCAGTGTGGGAGTGTGGGGTCCAGGGCAGCGAGGAGAGGGAGTGTGAGGTCCGGGGCAGCGGGAGAGGGAGTGCGTGGCGGCCCGGGGCAGCAGGAGAGGGAGTGTGGGGCCCGGGGCAGCGGGAGAGGGAGTGTGGGGCCCGGGCAGCGAGGTGAGGGAGTGTGGGGTCCGGGGCAGCGGGAGAGGGGCATAGGAGGTTTACAATGTTTCTTATTTAAAATGTTTCTTATTTAATGTCCCTTGTCTAGTCTGAAATAAAGTTCATTATTGGATCAGAAGAAATATAATTGTGTGTGTTATATGATTATATACATTTATATAATTTTCATGTATGTGTGTTTATAAACATTTTATTCTTTAACAAGAATTAACAGAATTATGAACTAACAGAATTATGAATCTAACCCTATATCACACACAAAAAGTTCCCCCGCAATGTCAATTACCCTGCGAGTCGGGTCGGTTCCGGTTACTACAAAATCAACTCAAACACTGCTTGTGAACCATTTAAAAAGAAATTATTTAAAAAACATAAAAAAAGACAATTACCAGAGTCAAATTTTATTCTTGACAAGAAGTATGAACTGACAGATTTATGAATCTAACCCACACAAACTGTTGCCCTGCAACATGATTACACTGAGTCGGGTCAGGTAGGCTCAGGTTGCTAAAATGGGCGGGGAAAAATGCCCAGGATCCCCTCCATAGCATACTACACGTCAGCCCATTGCATTTAGCAGGAGTAGCCTATCTTGCTCCGCTATAAGATCTTTGGTTCACGCTGTTCCCACCTCTTTACAAAGTATCTGACCCGAGGTCATTCACTTTTAAATATCCATTCTTAATTCTATTTGCAGGAACTATATTTTCAGCACTATTCCACCCCACTTTACAGGTCTAATATCAAAGCTGTATGTTTGAATTTATGCACCCAAGTCAAACTTGATTGCATAAATTCAAGGCTTGCTTACGTGTATACACAGCTGACTCCTACTAGAATTTTACAATGATCTAGCAAATGCCATCAACATTTGGCCCATCATGCTTACTCCGGAATTGTTAGTTTTCTACTAAGCTGAATAATTTCCATGAAAACACTGCCTTCTACTTCAATTCTAAAATTATGATCCTTCATTCAATCGATCAATAATCATTTCTTCCAAGGCTATGGATCATTATCCAATTATATCCTTGAAACACGCTACTGTTCTGGATTTCATCTTGACAAAAGATTATTTAATACAAGTGTAACATGAAATACATTTCCACAAAGACCTACAGGTTCACCAAGCCGGCCCAATCACAATGTGCTGCAACTCAAATGTATTAACAATTCCTTACTCCAATTATTCAGTTATGAAAGGCACTCGTAGTAAAAAATCTCAAGCAAATCTGAGAAAAATCTGGGAAAATTCATCTCCAAATTCAAAGCAACCAAATATGCTTCAATTCACTGGCTCTGATTTTGGTTTGGCAATGCCAACAAAATAAGTAGTGTTTGTCTTTGGGGTGCATGATAGTTGCTATTGCAGATTCAGCAACCGTTCTCCAAAAGTATCTTTTGCCTGAAAAAGTGATTGAAGCCAGGTCTATGACAGTTTTTAAGAAGTGTCTTGATGAACATATGAATGAATCACTTGGGCATCGAAGATTATGGACCAAGTGCTGGGCAATGGAGTTACTACAGAAGGACACAAATAGGCTCGCATGGACAAATTGGGCTTAATGGTCTGTGTCCATGCTGCATGATTGATTCTATGAAAATCAAAACTAAGTTATTTATAAATTATTCCCACTGTAAAATTAACGTTATTATGAAGTCCAAGTGAATTTTAAAATATGCCACACTATTTCTGTTGTTCCACAAATGATATGGCCATGGAAAAAATGTTGTGTCTACAATACCCCCACGTAAATATTTAAAATATGGGAGCTTTAAAACAATTGTAAGAACTGCAATTTTTAAATAGATTTAACCAAATCCTTATCCTCAGCCCTCATTACCACACTGAACTGTTTGAAAAGGTAACTAAAAATATTGCATTTAGTGCTCTGGAGTGTTGTCCGTCAACTATTTTATATCATTGCCTTAATCATTAAACTGGTTAGTTTGATGATATCACAACAGTTGTATATCAAGGATCCACTTCAACAGCTGCATAACAGAAGGCACCAGAAAAGGAGACGTTTTCCTCACAGAGTCTATTGGGTCTTCATGGACCTTAAACGTTGGTCGTGAGCCAAGTTCCTTTGCTATTGACAAAATAGTCTAATAATAGCTCACGTTTTAAGTATAATTTGCCCTTTATTTTTTTTAATCATTTTCAAATTCAGCAAGTTTAATAATGTTCCTCCAATCTGGTGGGAATTGTTTCTAAAATATACACACCCGAGTATTTTATATTTTCTGCAGAAACGATTAACCATATATAGCAATGTTACAAAATTTTGAGATTTAAAAAATCAAGTCTGCAATTTATCCCATCAGATAAAGCATAACAATAAGTTTAATTTGACACCTGATTCACTTTCATATCTCAAGTAATAAAAAAGTTATGGCCATTTTCATACTCGGAAATTAGCATCTTGTTCCCTATTGATTTTCTATGGACATAACAAAAAAGCTGTGATCGTGGACAGTCAAAAGCCCATAACCTTCTTAAAAATTAAGAGAACTGAATGAAATTTTCAGTTATCATAGATTGAAGCATTCTGAAACAAATATAAAATAATCTTACTTGGATGACCTGAAATTAAAGCATATAATTAGTTAGTTACCCAATTGTAGCTAATTTCAAACTTCAATTACTGAATCTAAACATCTATCCATTTCTTAATAAATGATTAACATTTTTAAATAGCCCAAGTGTCCAAATAATATTCACAAATAATTCACAATAAAACATGATTTTTAAATCTCATTTACATCAATTTATAGGCCAAATGGAAGGAATTTAGTGTTCATTTGCTGTAAATTAAAGTCAATTTAAACCGGCTTTCTAGTGGGTTCCTGTGAACGCGCTGGTTTAGAACGTTCACATTGCGCTGGATTTGTGCCCTCAAGTGCCCAGAAAAATACTGCGGGATATAAAGAGCCCAAAATGAACTACTCGCTATAGAAAACTTTATATACAGGGTTATATACAAGCCCCATTTAATGTAAAAATAAGGTACATACTTTTAATTGTTTGCTTTATAAAACCCTGGGGCTGCGAGAGGTTGCGGAGTGAGAGAGTGATTTTTAGACTACTATAAATATTATACAAGGCCATAAAAACTAATAATACCTTTTGCGACGGGGTCTTTCACCGATTTTACGTTAATGATTTACTAGGCTGAACATTTTCGATTGGAACAGCCTAGTAAAAATCGCGTTTTAAACCCGCCCCCTCTAAACAGCGCCAAAATCACACACAAGGGGTGGGGCAGATGATTCAGATTCAGATTCAATTTTAATTGTCATTGTCAGTGTACAGTACAGAGACAACGAAATGCATTTAGCATCTCCCTTGAAGAGCGACATAGCAAACGATTTGAATAAATAATAATAAGTGGCCGGGGTGGGGTGGTGATTGGCAGTCACCGAGATACGTTGTTGAGATGCTCAGCCACGATTCAGGTAGGTTTTGTAACATACCTACCATATAGAACGGTGCAGCTGAAATTCCTTGATTTAAAACCATGCCTTGCACATACTCAGAATTTTCCACCCTGTTCTGCAACCATGTACAGTAATACCTTAAAGAAGGGCTCTTCAAAATCTCTAAAATCTTGTAATATAAATAACAAAATATCTATTTGCAAGAGCCAATTTGCAGCCAAAAAATGGAGATAAGGCACAAGAACTATCTTTGCTATAAGGATTTATCATTTAGAACATATTATTGGAATCAAAATCAAAATCTAAGGAATTATACCATTGGATGGAATTAAATTCAGAATCTCTGAAAAATTATTTGAACACAAGTCCCTGGGCATGCATATCTCTGAAGAACTACCCAGGGGCCTAGAACAAAGAATGCTCATCAACGCCTCTACTTCCTTTGAAGATTTGGTATGTCAACAAATACACTCTTGAACTTCTACAGGTATACAGTATAGCGCATACTGACTGGTTAGATCACAGCCCGGTTCAGTAACTCGAACACCCAGGATAGGAGGCGGCTTCAGCAAGTTGTAGACGTTGCATGATCTATTACAGCCATTGACGTTTGCACGATTGTGGGGTCTACAGGAAGCACCGACTCAAAAAAGCAGCTATATCAAAAACTAACACCACCCTGCCACACTTTCATCTCACAACTACCACTGGGCAGGTGGGAGCCCAAAAATCACATCTTCCGGGTTCAAGGACAGCTTCCTTCTAGCTACCATCAGTCTCTTGAACACTGCACAACACTAACCATAATCCTCCCTTAGCAATTATGATCTACTATGGACACTGTTGTAGTTGCACTACAGACTTCGCTTTTGCACTATTATTGTCAGGTTACCGAGTACTAATTATTAATTTATTGTATTCATTATTATTGTATATTTACGTGTATTTTAATGCCTTAAAGGACCTGTAAAGCTGCATCAAGTATGAATTTAATTGTTCCATCGGTGGTACATATGACAATTAAATACTCAACACGGAACAGTCAGTTACTGAAAATAGCATTTCACCTTCAATTCAGTGCCAGATTCTGGAATCCCAGAATTCAAAGCTGCTAGGTTCTGAATTTGCACCTTGCCTAGATCTCTCCCCATCACACTCTTCCTCGCTCCACTTCCCCCTACTCCGTCTCCTAGCCAATTTTCTACTTCCTTGCCAAATTTATCAGTGGCCATCAGAGCCATTTCTTGCTCCATTTGTGTCTATTCTCATTAAATGATAGATTAACCATCGGCCCTTCACTTTTCGACATGGTGACTAATATTGAACCAAACTTTGGTTATTGACCAACAACCCACCTTCCAGACTTCATTTTTCCTCCAAAGTTCCAATCTATGCCCACCTTTAAGAACTTCAAAAATACTTTTTAAAGCATCATCTGATGTGACTGTCACATATGCAAATTGTCTTATTATTCTTTCTGACCCCTGCATTTTTTTTAATTGCTGACCATAAATTCAGTGAATTTATCCTTCTGCGGCATCTGCAGGATCATTGATTTGCAAGGACTTATTTGGCGGGTTTAAATGTTTAAAAATCACAGGCAATGCATATCCATCCCATTTTGCATCAGTACTTAACAGTGCTACCTACTGCCCCCCCCCCCCTTCTATTTTGCATCCTTATAATGCTCCCTGATTATTCTCTCTAAAAACACAGGGTCAATTAACATATATCTAAATGATAATACCTAACAACCTCACCTTTTCTAAGTTTTCCACCAGCTTACAGACACCATGAATTGCTTAATCATCTATTAATCAAATGGACAAACTAAAGACTATCTCTTGGTCTCTGCACATCCCTCTGCAATTGGATCCTCGACTTCCTCATTCACAGACCACAGTCTGTTCGTATTGGTGGAAATGTGTCAGACTTGATAACAATCAGCACAGGAGCACCTCAAGGCTGCATGCTCAGTCCCCTGCTGTACTCACTCTATTCTCATGACTGCGTAGCCTGTCATAGTGCCAACTTCATCATCAAGTTCGCTGACAACACCACTGTTGTGGGACGTATCACTGATGGGGTTGAGTCAGAGTATAAAAGAGAGATCGAGCAACTGCCCATATGGTGCCAGCACAATAACCTGGCCCTCAACACCTGCAAAACCAAGGAACTGATTGTGGACTTTGGAAGGAGTAGGATGGGGACCCACAGTCCCATTTATATCAGTTGGTCGATGGTTGAAAGGGTCAAGAGCTTCAAATACCTGGGCGTGCACATCTCTGAAGATCTTTCCTGGTCCGAGAACACTGATGCAATTATTAAGAAAGCACATCAGCGCCTCTATTTCCTGAGAAGATTACGGAGAGTCGGTTTGTCAAGGAGGACTCTCTCCAACTTCTACAGGTGCACAGTAGAGAGCATGCTAACCGGTTGCATCATGGCTTGGTTCGGCAACTTGAGTGCCCTGGAGAGGAAAAGACCACAAAAAGTAGTAAACACTGCCCAGTCCATCATCGGCTCCGACCTCCCTTCCATTGAGGAGATCTATCGTAGTCGCTGCCTCAAAAAGGCTGGCAGTATCATCAAGGACCCACACCATCCTCGCCACACACTCATCTCCCTGCTACCTTCAGATAGAAGGTACAGGAGCCTGAAGACTGCAATGACCAGGTTCAGAAATAGCTACTTCCCCACAGCCATCAGGCTATTAAACTTGGCACAGACAAAACTTTGAACATTAATAGCCCATTATCTGTTATTTGCACTTTATCAGTTTATTTATTCATGTGTGTATATATTTATATAATGGTATATGGACACACTGATCTGTTTTGTAGTCAATGCCTATTATGTTCTGTTGTGCTGAAGCAAAGCAAGAATTTCATTGTTCTGTCAGGGACACATGACAATAAACTCACTTGAACTTGAACTATCATAATTTTTACTCTGTAACCAATTCCTACCCTTTGTCTAGCCAGCCTCAAACCAGACTAAAAATGACCTTGGTCTTATGACAATTTCGACTTTTCAAAAATTATTTTTCTACTTCAAACTTCTTAAAAAGGCTGAAACCATGCTCTGACGTTACTTCATCCAAATAATTTCATGCAATTTCCCAATGAAAACTGCGGAGTCAGTATATTGCAAATGAAACATAAGTGAGATCGACCGATTGACCAAATGGTGCCAGCACAATAACCTGGCTCTCAATACCAGCAAAACCAAGGAACTGATTGTGGACTTTGGAAGGGGTAGGATAGGGACCCACAATCCCGTTTATACCAATGGGAGGATGGTGGAAAGGATCAAGAACTTCAAATTCCTGGGCGTGCATAATTCCGAAGATCTTTCCTGGTCCCAACACACTGATGCAATTATAAAGAAAGCACATCAGCGCCTTTACTTCCTGAAAAGATTACGGAGAGTTGGTATGCCAAAGAAGACTCTCTCGAACTTCTACAGGTGCACAGTAGAGAGCATGCTGACTGGCTACATCGTGGCTTGGTTCGGCAACTTAAGCGTTCAGGAGTGGAAAAGAATGCAGCAAGTTGTGACCACTACCCAGTCCATCATCGGGTCTGACCTTCCCACCATCGAAAGGATCTATCGCAGTCGCTGACTCAAAAAGGCTGCCAACATCATCAAGGACCCACACCATCCTGGTCACACATTCATCTATCCGCTGCCATCAGGTAGAAGGTACAGGAGCCTGAAATCTGGTATATCCAGGTTCAGGAACAGCTTCTTCCCCACAACCATCAAACAAACTCTGAACTATAACAGCCTATTGCACTTTATCTGTAAATTTATTTGTATATATATGGACTATGCTATATAGACACACTGAACTGTTCTGTACTTATGCTTACAATATTCTGTTGTGGTGCAGCAAGCAAGAATGTCATTGTCCTATCTGGGACACATGACAATAAACTCTCTTGACTTGACCACACACTACATTCAATGCACACAGCTGCCCAACACTATCCCACCCAACAGAATACCCACTACCTCGCTCCACTTCCCTCTACTCGCTCTCCTTCTAGCCAATGTTCTACTTTCTTGTCAAACTTATCCAATCCGTGGCAACATTTTGCACTGGTTATGGAACCTCAATTAATAGGTTCATTGAAATTCTTTTAAACTATCACAGGCAGTCAGATGTCAGGGATCATGCAAATGTTCAATAAAAATCTTCAAGAAGAGTTTCTTTCATCCTGAGAGTGGTTACACCACGACACTTGCTACTACTCTGTACTACAAATAGCTAAAATGAACAACAGTGCATTTATAGGATTACGCTAGATAAGTGTGTAAAGGAATTGGAGGATATGCAGTTATGCATATGCATATGCAGACGGGGGGGGGGGGGGGGGGGCAGCTCATGTTAAAGAGAAACACTGGCATGGACCAATTGGGTTATATGACCCATTATTGTATTGCACATTTTTAAAATCTACAATAGATTTGGTGCTCACATATCAGCTATCATGCAGGAACTACTCGAGCAATTGAGTGGGCAAGCACATAGAACACACAATAAATTCAAGGAAAACCAAGCTGGAAGAACTATAAAAAGTCTAAGGTAACAGCATAAAAACAAGCATAAAAAAACAAGATATACAATTATATATTCAAAGCAATAATTGGAACAGGAATATCTATTAAAAGCTGACAGCCAAAATTATAATGAATACTGCTTGCATGGAATAGTTCTTATGTATCCAATTATCAATGCAGGATGATAAACTCGTGTAAGTTTGGTACTTTGAGAATAAATCAATGAAAGGAACTGTGTAGCTGAAAGAGGTTTCTAAATGATAACATACAATAGAAATAGTCTTCAAGACTTAATGTTCCAACCCCAAACCTTAGGCATGAATTCCAAATATTTTGATTCCAATATAGTGCCTCGGGATTGAAAACTGCAAAACATCATCCCATTGATTGTGGGGTACGCAACCTCAGATCGGTCCATGTAACTAATAAACTACAATCATTTCATGGGCAGAATGATTAAGCACAGATCATCAAATGATAGTTCACAAAGCAATAAACGAGAAAGTTTATTGTGTGTGTGTGTGTGGGCAGAATGATTAAGCACAGATCATAGTAATGATAGTTCACAAAGCAATAAACAAGAAAGTTTAGTGTGTGTGTGTGTGTGTGTGTGTGTGTGTGTGTGTGTGTGTGTGTGTGTGTGTGTGTGTGTGCGCGCGGATCACTGATCGGCAGTTGGCCAAAAGGCCAGTTTCCACGCAATATCTATAAACTAAAATAATCAGAAGATCTTTGACAGAATTACCATTTTGTTTCGTTAAAAAGTGCTACGTAACCGATTTTGGATTCCACAAAGATAAATCTTTTTCCAAATAGTTTGAAACTCAGTAGTCAAAGAGAGAGAGATTGGGTGCCCAAGTATATCAATTACAAAAAAATAGTGTACATGTGCTAAGTCCAATTAAAGCAACCAGGGGAACATTGGCATCACCTTCAGAGGGCTGTAATATAAAGCTGAGGATGTAATTCTTCAGCTGTATGATACCCAAGCCTGAAATACTATAGTTAGTTTTGGAGATTTAATGTTATTGAAAGATTATTGGCCTGGAAGGAAAATTGATTTACAATGATTGTACTAGATTAAAAGATTAAATAGCAAGGACAGACTGCCTTGTATTCTTGAGTTATATCATTCAGATTTCATAAACAAGATGCTTAAAGAGCCAATGTGACTTTAACCATCACACTTATGCAAACTATTTCCTCTGGTGAGCAATGGAAAATCCAGAATAACTTGGTGCGATCTTTAAATTAGATTAACGGTATTTAAAACTGAAATAAGGAATAATTGATTTCCCCTCAAGGATAGTGGAAAACTGGGGTGCATTCCCTCAAAGCTTTATGTGTGCTTGTCAAATTAAATAATCTTGTTGAAAATAGATTTTCATTAGGTAAAATATGATGGGATGGTAAAGGAGTAGAGGCTGGAACAGAGGCACAGCTGATAGAGCTGTTGCCTCACAGCACCAGAGACCCGAGTTTGATCCTGACCTCAAGTGCTGTTGTATGGAGCTTGCATGTTCTCCCTGTAACTGCCTGGGTTTTCTCTGAGTACTCTGGTTTCTTCCCACAACCCAAAAACATATGGGTTTGTAGGCTAATTCTGTAAATGGCCCCAAGTGTGTAGGGAGTGGATGTGAAAATGGAATAACATGGACTTGTGTGAACAAATGGTCGGCATGCACTTGGTGGACAAAAAGTCCCGTTTCCATGTTGTATCCTTCAATCAATTCAATTAATCAAATAGTGGGCGCAACAGGTTTGCAAGGAACAGCCTTTCCCTCATCCTATTCCCATACAAACTAAATTTAACAATATTTTCACAAGCAGGCCAACCAATTAATTCAGGAATTTGAGAATACATTTTAATTATTTCTAATTTATACGTTATATCTGATCAAATAGAATAATACTTCAGAGTACCTCAGCATCTCCCGCCACATACTTACACAAGAAATGGGAGACAATCCAGACCTTCTAGTTTTCTGAACCATGCATTGTTCAGTCAATCTCAACTCCAATTTTGAACATTACCCCTATATCCCTTCACCAAGTGAAGAAATTATCCTCATCTCAGTCCAAAACAATCTGACACTTATTTTGAAACTGTTCTCCCTTGTTTCTAAACAAATCAATCAGGAGAAACTTTATGGTAGCAAATTAATGAGTCTTTACTAATTTTGTATGTTAAGACGTGGTCTCCTCTTTCATTAAATTCCAGAGAATAGAAACTACCCAATATGTTCTCACATGGAAAATCCATTATCGCTGGAACCAGTGTATCTTTGCTGCAATCCCTCTACGACAAACACACCCTTTCTCAACTATACACAAGGCTCCAAATGTTGTTTCACCAAGGCCTGACATGATTGCAATAAGACTTCCCAACTCCAACATTCAACCTTTTTCTAAGGAAATCTACCATACCATTTTCCCCAATATTGCTTGCTGCACTTGCACAATGCAAGTTAGTGACGAATGGGCAAGCACTCCAGTCCCTGTGAACAGCAACACTATCCAATATCATCAATGGTCTACTTTTTAGCAATGTGCACGGGTATTTTTCTACATGTTCACACCCATGCATTCGTGTTCGTATCTCCGCGAAGGCCATTTACATCCTCCTCCACACTCCAAATCCCACTTTGTTTAGTACATCAGCAAATTGAGAATTATGACATTTGCTTCCTCCAGCCAAATTATCTGTATGGGAATTTATCAAATGCCTTCCAAAATATAAATAAAACATATCCAATAGTTCCTTCTTACCTAGTCTCATATTGATGACCTCAAACAACTCCGGAATAGTCAAACATTATTTTCTTATCATAAATCCATGATGGCTCCACTTAATTCTATTTTTCTTTGGTGTTCTACATATAGAATATTACTCATACCATTATTTTTTCCTTCTAATTCTACTTTGAAACAACATCTTCTAACAGTTATTTTAACATTGAAACATTTCCAAATTCCTACTGTAAGGCCCTTTTCAGAAAGATGATGAGTATTAACTAATGATCACTTTAAAGTTTTATCTGCTTTACCATTTAGATATGTTGTGTTTTCTGGAATTTTATTTTCCCAAATCAGAGTTAAACTTTATTAGTGGTAGTACAGAGTAATCACAAGTACTATGAATCATTTTCACATCAGAAAGTTCTACTGCAGAGATCTAAATGCAAAATATTTTGTCAAACTCTGTTGATGAGTCCAGTTCAGACAAACCATTAGCGAAATCACATCTGCCCTCACAGTTGCAAGCAATAGACCCCGTGGCAATATCCTGAGGATATTCAGGCCACATCTGCCCCTTCTATTGAAACTGATTTTCAGATTAACAATGCACATTTTTGCTTTCTGCCTCTGATAATTATCTCAGTAACAGTAAACAACGCTAATGAAGTTGATATCACTTTGAATGGTTAAACAATTTCCAGTAGCAAACAACGTGATAATTTTTTCATAGTATTTCAATACAATGTACATTAGTTCTAACTTGAATACTAACTACAAACCATAAATATGCAGGATATGTATGAAGGATATACATTCTAACAAATCCATACAATCTCTGATCACATCCTCGAGGGAGAGGGAAGCTAATTATCAGAATTCTTAGATATATTGTCACGACAATCCTGCACAGGACTCGAGAACAAAATAATGACGTTTTTTATATATATTTTCAAGAACAAAAATAACCATAAGAAAGGCTTTACCTTGTGTCCATATTAATTTAATCGCAACTTCTAACCCAGTTATTTTTTAAATTACATTATTTATCCCAACATTAAATATACAAACTACAATGAAAAGTTCAGAGCTTGTTTTATCACATATCAAGCCAGTATGGTTCATGTTCAATATAAACTAGAGCTATTTCTGGAGCATATTCAGTTGCACACTCTACTTCAGCATTAAATCTCTTACTTTCGTAGAGACAGATGATACAGGTTTTTATTGAAAGTTGCTTATTAACGCACACACACTCGCTTTCGTCTTTGTTGCACGTAATACCTGGGATACGATAACCTAAACCATGGGATGATTTCATATGGAAATTAAGATAACTGGTCCTATCCATCAGAGCATAGGATTGCACCCAAGTTATTTTCGCGTAAAAGCAACGAATCACCTTTGCGTAAAAGGCGCTTTTCCCGGTTCCAGCAGTTAATTCCGAACCTGCTCCCATAATAAGTACAAAATTCAAATTTCGAAAATAAAATCAATGCCCTTGTAACAAAAGGCGAAGCCTGGGCTACATGAACAAAAGCAGGGAACCATTCTAAACTTCGCTCCGGTCTCTAATCCAACGCCCAAGCACTGTTCACGTGTTTGGCTTGGCCTGGCAGGGTAGAGCGAAATGTCCAGGCCCGACAGTGGGCTGAAACCATGCACTCTTTGGACAGGGCAGCAATGGATAAAACTCTTCCCGGGAAGACACCGACGAATAAAGGCCTAAACCCGGACGGCAAAAAGAGACCGCCTACACGAAGGAGCTAGAGAGCGGGAGCGGAGGTGGGGGTAATACCGTGTAAAGCGCCGGCCTAAGGCCCAGCCGGTCCCGGCGAGATTGGTGAAAGGCAGTATTGCAGGCCGCGGCGTTGAGACGAGGGTCGGCAGGGTACACACGCACACGGAGCTGGTCAGTGGCACGCCTTTGGTTTTGCTACCACTTTTTTTTTAAATGGTTAATAACCTGCAGTTTTCCATGGGGGAGCGGAGCCAGGCTCGGCGGGGAGAGCCAGCAGATCCGACTGACCACACTCACCAGGATCCGTTTAAAGAGCGCGTTCTCCTTGGCTGGCAGCGTGACCGACGGCATGGTTGGTGGGCGCTGGTATGAGCTGTGGGGCCAGCGTTATGCGCCTCTTGCTGCTGCTTTTTCCGAGCCAAGGCTCTCTGGCTGGCGCTCGCTCACTCACTCCCTCCTTGCTGCTGCTGCAGCAGCCTCGCCTGGCCTTTCCACCCCTTTCCTTTCCTTCCCTTCCCTCCCTCCCCCTACACAGCCGTCGCTGACTGAGGCCGCAATGCCTTCGCTCCGCACGCCGACTTCAGCGAACCTCCGCCTTCACGTGCTTGCTTGCTCGATCGCTGCCGCCGCTGCACGGAATTCAAGCAGGGAGGGAGGGGGTGGGGTGGCGGGGCAGAGAGAGAAACTCAACCAAAATGGCCGCCTCAGCAGCAGCAACGCCGGCTCCGTCCGGGTCAGCTGCCACTGCGCAGGCGCCGCTGCTCTCCTGGCGAACCCGCGCACCGTCAAGTGACCTCTCAAGAAGGGAGAGCGCGGGATGATGGTCTAGCGGAGGACCACTGCTGGTCAGCCCAGCTACTCGGGAGATATCTTTGGTGAAGGCATACACAAAATGCGGGACAGGCAGCATCTTTGGAGAGGAGGAAAGTGTGTAATTTCCGTTCGGGACCCTTCTTCAGACTCAGGAGTCAGGAGAGAGAGAAACGACATATATAGATGGCGATATAGAACAAAGAAATGAAAGATATGTGAATCTGGAGCGCCAGCATTCTGCTGACTGCAGCACATTGTGAATCCTGAGTCAAACGAGTGAAGGGATATCATCCAAGGGGTGCTTGATTTCAGGATAGTTTGAGAACACTACCGAATATAACACTAATGAACGTATCGACGCTGAGAATGTCGGAAGAGTTTTTGCTCTGTTCATGTTTGTATATATTTTTTATTCTGAATAAAGTTTATTTTGGGGGAAATTCAATCTTGAGGTGTTGCATGACCCGCTGTCCAGCACTCTGTATCATTTTATGTGAACGCATCTGCAGTTTCGACATCCTGATGACTACTTTTATTTTATCCTGAAACGTTGAGTTTTTTTTCTAATTGAGTTGGTCGCCAAATATAATGCAGGCACGAAAACCGAAATAAGCGCTTAAAACATAACGGGGAAGAAACTTAAAAACATTAATTTACTCCTAAACTATAACCATTTAACGTGCGACTGCAGGTGGTATGTTACTGAGCAACGATCTTTCAGCAAGAATTCATTTTCAGATTAAAATATCTAAGAATTATTCTCAAGAGAAGTGATGCCAAAGTGCTTTGGCGTCATTCCTACTCCCAGTTGAGGAATTGCAAAGGCAAGAAGACATTAATTGGTGTTATCCACAGACCCCCTAAATAGTAGCCCGGATGTAGGGTGGAGGTTGCAGCAGGAGTTAAAACGCATGTAACAAAGGTAATGCCACCGTGGTGATGGGGGATTTCAATATGCCAGTAAACTGGGAAAATCAGGTTGGTTCAGGACCCCAAGAAAGAGTTTGTAGAGTGCCTCCGAGATGGATTCTTAGAGCAGCTTGTAGTGGAGCCGACCAGAGAAAAGGCAATTCTTGATTTAGTGTTGTCCAATGAGCCAAATTTGAAAAGAGAACTCGAGGTAAAGAAACCACTCGGAGGTAGTGATCATAATATGATTAGTTTTAATCTGCAATTTGAGAAGGCTAAATCGGAAGTGGCAGTGATGCAGTTGAAGGCATGAGAGAGGAGCTGGCCAAGGTAGACTGGAAAGGGATACTAGCAGGAATGACGGTGGAACAGCAATGGCAGGAATTTCTGGGCATTATCTGGAAGACACAGGATCATTTCATTCCAAAAAGGAAGAAAGATTCTAAGGGGAGTAGGAAGCAACCGTGGCTGACAAGAGAAGTTAGGGATAGAATAAAACTAAAAGAAAAGATGTATAACACAGCAAAGACTACCCGGAAGCCAGAGGATTGGGAAATTTTCATAGGACACCAGAAGGAAACAATACGGGCTGAAAAGATGAAGTACGAGGGGAAGCTGGCCAGGAATGTAAAGGACAGTAAAAGGTTCTTTAGATATGTTAAGGGAAAAAGAATAGCAAAGTCAAATGTGGGTCCCTTGAAGGCAGACACGGGTGAAATTATTATGGGGAACAAGGAAATGGCAGAAGAGTTGAACAGGTACTTCAGATTTGACCACTAAGAAAGACACAAACAATCTCCCAGACGTACTGGAGGGCAGAGGATCTAAGGGGGTCGAGGAACTGAAATAAATTTTCATTAGGCAAGAAATAGTATTGGGTACTAATGGGAAGGATGATAAATCCCCAGGGCCTGATGGTCTGCATCCCAGGGTCCTCAGGGAGGTGGCTCTAGAAATAGTGGACGCATTGGTGATCATTTTCCAATGTTCAATAGATTCAGGATCAGTTCCTGTAGATTGGGGGATAGCTAATGTTAACCCACTTTTCAAGAAAGGAGCGAGAGAGAAAACGGGGAATTACACACCAGTTAGCCTAACTTCAGTGGTGGGAAAGACGCTGGAGTCTATTATTAAAGAGGTAATAATGGGGCATTTGGATAGCAGTAAAAGGATTAGTCCAAGTCAGCATGGATTTATGAAAGGAAAATCATGTTGATTAATCTTCTGGAATTTTTTGAGGATGTGACAAGTAAAATGGATGAAGGGGTGCCTGTGGATGTAGTGTATCTAGATCCAGAGAGTTGTGGAATTCCTTGCCACAGGGCAGTGGACGCCAAATCACTGGATGGATTTAAGAGAGAGTTAGATAGAGCTCTAGGGGCTAGTGGAATCAAGAGATACGGGGAGAAGGCAGGCACAGGTTATTGATTGAGACGATCAGCCATGATCTCAATGAATGGCGGTTCTCGCTCAAGGGGCTGAATGGCCTCCTCCTGCACCTATTTTCTATGTCTCTATGGTTTATTTTGGAAGGGAGGTAGGAAATTAGCTTAATAGAAACATAGAAAATAGGTGCAGGAGTAGGCCATTCAGCCCCTCGAGCCTGCACCGCCATTCAATATGATCAAGGCTGATCATCCAACGCAGTATCTTTTACCTGCCTTCTCTCCATATCCCCTGATCCCTTTAGCCACAAGGGCCACATCTAACTTCGTTTTAAATATAGCCAATGAACTGGCCTCAACTACTTTCTGTGGCAGAGAATTTCACAGATTCACCACTTCTCATCTCGGTCCTAAAAGACTTCCCCCTTATCCTTAAACTGTGACCTCTTGTTCTGGACTTCCCCAACATCGGGAACAATCTTCCTGCATCTAGCCTGTTCAACCCCTTAAGAATTTTGTAAGTTTCTATAAGATCCCCCCTCAATCTTCTAAATTCTAGCGAGTACAAGCCGAGCCTATCCAGTCTTTCTTCGTATGAAAGTCCTGCCATCCCAGGAATCAGTCTGGTGAACCTTGTTGCATTTTCCTAATCGGCCACCATTTAGATAATAGTCTACTTTCCTGTTTTTGCCACCAAAGTGGATAACCTCACATTTATCCACATTTTACTGCATTTGCCATGCATTTGCCCACTCACCCAGCCTATCCAAGTCACCTTGCAGCCTCCTAGCATCCTCTTCACAGCTAACACTGCCCCCCAGCTTTGTGTCATCTGCAAACTTGGAGATGTTGCATTCAATTCCCTCATCCAAGTCATTAATAAATAGCTGGGGTCCCAGTACTGAGCCTTGCTAGTCACTGCCTGCCATTCTGAAAAGGACCCGTTTACTCCTACTCTTTGCTTCCTGTCTACCAGCTAGTTCTCTATCCACATCAATACTGAACCCCCAATACCGTGTGGTTTTAGTTTGCATATTGTTTGTCTTATGTGGGACCTTGTCGAAAGCCTTCTGAAAGTCCAGATATAACACATCTACTGGTTCTCCCTTATCCACTCTACTAGTTACATCCTCGAAAAATTCTATAAGATTAATACTTGCTGATCAATGGGAAAACACGACAGGCTAAGAGTGTAAGAAGGAATTGCAGATGCTGGTTTACATTGAAGATAGACACAAAATGCTGGAGTGACTCAGCGGGACCCGGGCAGCATCCCTGGATAGAACGAATGGCTGGCGTTTGAGTCGAAACCCTTCTTCACACTGAGAGTCAGAGGAGAGGGAGACAGAGATAAAGAAAGGTGTGAAAACAAGATCAAAAGGGGCAAGGAAAATGTAGAATAGATCATTGATAGCTGGGGAAGGTGAAAACGAAACATACAATGATAAAACATTAATCAATGCGGTGGTCAGTCTGGTCGGAGAACTGAGATGGATGAAAAGAAGGAAAGCAAGGGTTATTTGATGTTAGAGAAATGGATATTCATACCGCTGGGTTGCAAGTTGCCAGCTTCACATATTAGTGATAGGAAAATCGCTCTGGTTCTGCTATCGACTTGCTTAAGTGTTTTTTTGAAAATTGTCTTGCGTATACTCTGTATTTTAAAAAAAAATGAAGATTAATAAAAGTATTTCGCACTTTAAAGTATTTCTAAAACGTAGAAAAATACAAATCGAGAAAGGGAAGACCGAACTTTAACTTTTACCGTAGTGTTAACGCAAAGTCACTCTGGAGACAAACGCGTTAGTCAAGAACAAACAACATAAATCAGTAAACAGCATTGTATTGGATAAAGAATGAGTTCATCTGTAGTTATGATTTTAAGCAATGAATGATAGAACAAATGTATAGTTCACGGCTAAAAATTGTATACTGTTGTGGGGGGTCTTATAACATTTTACAAATGACGCAGGAAACCTTTTAGTCTATGTCCAATGGGAGAGAGACTCGTTGCCACAATCCCCCGGTTTTGAAATAACGACTTTTAAGTCTGACTTGTGGTTGAACCCCACAATCTTGCAGTGTTTACGGGGGAGCGTTGCAGCTGCAGGGAGACTGAACTCTCATTGTATTGTACTTCCGGTGGTGCTGGTGCCAGCAGCCTCCACCTACAGCCCGGTATCTTTTTGTTTTTTTGTTTATTTAGTTATGTTAAAGTGTATTTTTTTGTGTTTTTTTTGTTTTTATGTGGGGGAAGAGGGCACGGTGCGGGGGATACCGTCCTTCAGCCGCTTCCTGGTGAGGACGCGACTATTATTCGAGTCGCGTCCTCGCTCCCCCCCCTCCCCCCACAGCGGCCTACCTACCTGGATTGGCGCGGCCTTTCCTGCCGGGATCGACCGGAGCTCCAGCAGCGGCGGGACAGCGCTGAAACATCGCGGGGCTGGCGATGCCTTACCGGGGGTCGCCGTCTGGAGCCCGGAGTGCTGGACCTGCTGCACCAACATCCTGGAGCTGCGGTTTGCGGAGCTCCCAACGCGGGCGGCGCTGACTAACAACGCGGGGTCCCGCGACTCTGCCCGGCTCGGCCTGCGGACTCAGGAGCTGCAGACTCCGGCAGCGGGAGGCGGCTGATCAGGAGGTCCGGGCCGCTGAGGAGGAGGCTGCTCACCGTCGGGGTTCGGCGTCGGCGTTCCACCAGCCCGGCGTGAGGGCCTGAACATCGGGCCACCTGGGGCGGCGACTGCGGGTGCTCGGAAGGCCCCGACCACGGATGAACACGGAGGGGAGGCTGGCTGGACTATGGTGCCTTCCTCACCTGGGTGCCATTTATGTTATGTTGTGTTGTGGACTTTCTGTGTTTGTGCTTTTTTTTAATTTTTAATTCAATTTCAATTTTATTTTTAATATGTTTTATTATTTATTTATTATTTATTTTTATTATTTTTCTTGTGATTTTTTTTAACGATACTGCCTGTAAGGGAAATTCATTTCGTTGTCTCAAATTGAGACAAGGACAATAAATTTGAATACAATACAATACAATTCAAAGGGACGAAGATGCTTGATGGAAGGGGAAAGGACAACGATGTTTTTTTTTCTGGAAACCGAGATTGACAGATTGAGGGGACTCTTTCGATTGACTATAATTTTATTTGGACAGAAAACCCTGATAGGCACAAAATGCTGGAGTAACTCAGCGGGACAGGCAGCAACTCTGGAGAGAAGGAATGAATGACGTTTAGGGTTGAGACCATTCTTCAGACTGGCAGAAAACCTCGCAAGGATAGATGGCATTGTGATTTATACCAAGTCACCTATTGATGTCCTGCCATGGTGGACGACGAAGAATCTCGCTGACATGAGTATACGAAGAAATCGTATTTATTACATCCATGTCTAAGAACCAGACGAATGAGATTTAGTTTATCGGCATGATGCAACTCGCGCTGTCTGTCTCACAAGGTTCTAGAGCTCCGACCCGACGCCGGTGTATTCTCTCCCCACTGAATTCCTCCAGCGCCTCATCGTCTGCTCAACATTCCGGCATCTGCACTCTTGTGTCTTCACAAATTTCCATGTTGGACAACACTTCCCTTACGTATAATTGACTTAGATGATACAATGCAATGTTACATATCAACATTTGACAATTACACGAAGTGGCAATGGAGGTAAAGGTATTTAATTCTTCAGTGATATTTATCAGTAAAAGAATGTGCGGACGATTTCCGTTAACACAAATGTACACTCAGCTACTTTGAACCCTAAATGCTATTCTAAATGAATAAGAACTGGGTGTAGTAGAGATTTAACAAGACTGGTAGCTTTGTGCATCTATCATTAAAGTATCCAGAAAAATATGCGAACTGGGCTCAAAATATGCGGACAACTCAATTGTCAAGAGGTGTTTTTGTTCAAAGTTTTCACGATATTAAAGAGAAAAGATGGAGTATATTGCGCACGGAGAACCTAATTCCATTCATTGTCCAGAGACAGACAACATTTTCTAAAAATTACAGCTATGTAAATCTAATTTTTGAAGTTACGCAGATTTCCATAAACAGCAAAATGAGAAGATGTGGTAGGAGTTTGAATTCCACACGAATTGTTAATGTTTTATCTGTTGTCCAAAATGAATAGTTTTTTGTTGATCAAAAGTATGTTTATATGACAAAATTGACGCGTGGAGTTAGGTCACCAACCAGCCATGAGTTCAATGCACGATGAAACAAGCTTGGGAGGCTAAAATCTCTGCCTGGTCGTGCTCCTTTGATCCAACAGCGCAGAATAACAGGGAAGCAGAGAAATAAATAACTGACCATCACAGGAGTGAAGAAGAACTGGTCGTTTCCTATCGAAGTGTTTGTATGTTCATGTATGTCGTTGCATTGAGAAACATTGCCCATACAATAAATAACATGCTCGGTTTCCCAGGAGAAATCCCTGTTTTCTTAGTCCACTTCATATGAATTCACAAACATGAGCAATGTGAAATGAAAGTACGGTGGGAATGAAAAACAGGCATTGGCTACAGGGTGGCAAATTAATGATAATATACCTCTGCAGTTCAGTCAACTGCAAAATCAAATATAGGTGAGCCAACTTCTCATTTTGCTGCTTATAAAGTGAAAATATGTCTGTGAAATAACGATTGAACTTTGACAAAGATATTAGAGAAATAAAGCTAAGCCAAAAGCCATCTCCACTCCTGAAATGAAGCTTGCACGGAACACCAAGTTGCCTTGCTGAGCTTTGTCTTTGAATTTGGATGGTCATCCAATGAGGAAGTCATCATAATGTGGGAAGAAAAGCTGTAAATCAAACTCTCTTGGTGGAAAAATGAGTGTCACATGTATCATTTGGAAAATATATATCTAGAACATTTTCTCAAAAGGAACAACATTTGATGATGGTGATGAGGAATGGTGGAAGCAGAAGAGACATAGAAACATAGAAAATAGGTGCAGGAGTAGACCATTCGGCCCTTCGAGCCTGCACTGCCATTCAATATGATCATGGCTGATCATCCAACTCAGTATCCTGTACCTGCCTTCTCTCCATACCCCCTGATCCCTTTAGCCACAAGGGCCACATCTAACTCCCTCTTAAATATAGCCAATGAACTGGCCTCAACTACCTTCTGTGGCAGAGATTCCAGAGATTCACCACTCTCTGTGAAAAATGTTTTTCTCATCTCGGTCCTAAAGGGTTTCCCCTTTATCCTTAAACTGTGACCCCTTGTCCTGGACTTTCCCAACATCGGGAACAATCTTCCTGCATCTAGCCTGTCCAACCCCTTAAGAATTTTGTAAGTTTCTATAAGATCCCCCCTCAATCTTCTAAATTCTAGCGAGTACAAGCCGAGTCTATCCAGTCTTTCTTCATATGAAAGTCCTGACATCCCAGGAATCAGTCTGGTGAACCTTCTCTGTAGTCCCTCTATGGCAAGAATGTCTTTCCTCAGATTTGGAGACCAAAACTGTACGCAATACTCCAGGTGTGGTCTCACCAAGACCCTGTACAACTGCAGTAGAACCTCCCTGCTCCTATACTCAAATCCTTTTGCTATGAATGCTAACATACCATTCGCTTTCTTCCCTGCCTGCTGCACCTGCATGCCTACTTTCAATGACTGGTATACCATGACACCCAGGTCTCGTTGCATCGCCCCTTTTCCCAATCGGCCACCATTTAGATAATAGTCTACTTCCTGTTTTTGCCACCAAAGTGGATAACCTCACATTTATCCACATTTTATTGCATCTGCTATGCATTTGCCCACTCACCCAGCCTATCCAAGTCACCTTGCAGCCTCCTAGCATCCTCCTCACAGCTAACATTGCCCTGCAGCTTTGTGTCATCCGCAAACTTGGAGATGTTGCATTCAATTCCTCGTCCACATCATTAATATATATTGTAAATAGCTGGGGTCCCAACACTGAGCCTTGCGGTACCCCACTAGTCACTGCCTGCCATTCTGAAAAGGACCCGTTTACTCCTACTCTTTGCTTCCTGTTTGCCAGCCAGTTCTCTATCCACATCAATACTGAACCCCCAATACCGTGTGCTTAAAGTTTGTATACTAATCTCTTATGTGGGACCTTGTTGAAAGCCTTCTGAAAGTCCAGATATAACACATCCACTGGTAAGAGACTGGTAAGAGCAAGAAAGAAAAAGAAGACTCTGCTGCAAAAATCCTGATCAACCAAGATGAAAGTTAGGGGCCTGGTGAGAAGAAGAAAGGATAAGTTTAATATGAGGGAACGAGGTATCAGAACAAGCATAAATAACTTTGGCCTTTACTTGTGGGATGCGGAATTATTTCTTATTCTGATTTTTCTTTATTTCATCTCAAATCATTACAGGGTCCAGGAATAGGTATCTTATCATCATCTGGAGTATAATTGATCAATGGCTTAACTCAATTTTTGCCTCATCCTCATTGTCTTTGGTTAACAACAGTCTATTTATCTTGCATTTGAAATTGACAATTGATCCAGCCACAATTAGAGTCATAGTCGCACAACACACCATATAATAACCATATAACACCATATAACAATTACAGCACGGAAACAGGCCATCTCGGCCCTACAAGTCCATGCCGAACAAATTTAAGCCTTACTAAATTTAAGCCCTTTAGGCCAAAGTTGTCCATGCTGACCAAAATGCCCCATCTAAGCTAGCCCACTTTGCCCACATTTGGTCCATATCCCTCCAAATGTTTCTTATTCATATACCTGTCAAGTGTTGTAATATCTTTTAAATGTTATTTTTAAATTGCAGGGTTGGAGAAGGCATTCCAAACTTCCACTTAATCTTGTAATAGAAGTGTTTCCTAATTTCAATCCTGGCTGTCATTTTTTGACCACGTAATCTCATCATTATCTCCACATCACTGGAACATGTTGTTCTCTACTGGTTTGTCTCAGTTCCTTTTAATATTTTGTAAACTACTGGACGGATTTGAGTGGAAAGACAGTTAAAGACAGAAAGACTGATGAGCCAAATTGGTCTCAACTGACAAAAACGACTGGTTTGCCAATGTTCAGCTAAAGAAAATATTGATTCAGGCATATTGATATTGGATAGAAAGTAATTTGGTATATAGCAACAATTTGAAATTAAATGGATATAAAAATAACAGATGCATTTATTTTACTGCGAGATGAAGGATCATTACAAGAAAAAACTAAAAATCTAATTAAAACAGGATATTGAAATATGTTCTTATAATGCACCCAATAATAATTTTGACAGTATTTGATTCAATTAAAAATGTATTAACATTTCGATTCTCCCCATTAACCTTCACAAAAGCAACCCATAAAAAATATTATCTGTCGACTCTTTTTGACAGCTCTAACATGATGCTGTTGAGCCTGAAGTAAGTCAGTAAGAGTGCAGACTTGGAATAAAATTCACTGTGAAGTAAAAAGCCGGTGTCGAGGTGAAACACCTGGGAAGGAATTGAAACACCTGGGAAGGGATCTACAGTAAAGCCTAACAAAGAGTGCAATGAACCTCCCAAACAACCCATATAGACACCAGCACATCCTAAGCCTCAAGTAACAGAGCCTGCAAATCCCACAGAAGCATGATCAGCCACTTCAGATCATGATTTATGCCCAAGCAGGTTATCTTCTTCACGTTCTATGCATGCTTCGAAATGGAGAACACTCATTGCCTTCTCGTGCCCCCACAACTCCCAATGGTATAGTAATCTCAGTCACCAAGACAAACATCAGAAGATCCTTCATGATGGTAAAGCCATGGGAAACTTTTAGACTTGATGGTGTACCTGCTCACGTTTCACAACCATCGCTGACCAACAGCTGGAGTTTTTGCAGATATCTTCAACTTCTCGTACTGAGATCTGAAGTTTCTACTTGTTTTCAAAGGGCATTAATAATACCAGTGCCCAAAAAGAGGAACGTGAAACACCTCAGTGATTACAGACCAGTGGTATTGATGTTGGTGGTGATGAAGTGCCTTGAGAGGTTGGTTATGGTGTGCGTCAACACCTACCTTAGAAAGAACCTGGGCTCATTACACTTTGCAAAGGCAATAGATCAACAGAGGATGCTATCTCTCTAGTTCTCCACTCTGCACTGGACCACATGGACAATAACAACACATAGATCAGGTTGTTGTTCATAAACTACATGTGGAGAAAGGAAGTGCAGATGCTGGTTATACACTGAAGATAAACACAAATTGCTGGAGTAACTCAGAGATGGAACGGGCGATGTTTTGGTCTCGACCTGAAACGTCACCCATTCTTCTCTCCAGAGATGCTGCCTGCCCCGCCGAGTTACTCCAGCACTTTGTGTCTATCTTCGGTTCATAGACTATAGATCAGTGTTCAACACCATCACCTTCAAACTTGCAAACAAACAAACTGGGTCTTTGTGCATCCCTTTGCATTTGGATCCTCAACTTCCTCATCAACAGAATACAATCAGGATGAATTGGCAATAACACTTCCTCCTTGATAGCCATTTACACAGAGGTACCTCAACATTGTGTGCTCAGTCCCCTGCTCTACTCACTCTATACCCATGACTGTGTAGCCAGATACAGTTCCAACTCCATCTTTAGATTCACCGATGACACCACTGTTGTTTGATGTATAACACATAATGATGAGTCCAAGGAAAGGTGGGAGATCAATCGTCAGATTGAATGGTGCCAGAACAATAACCTTGCTCTCAATTTCAGCAAGACCAAGGAACTGATTGTTGTCTCTACAAGAGGAAGTCCAAGGATCTACAAATCTGTCTTTATCAATGGCTCAGTGGTGGAGAAAGTTAACAACTTTAAGTTCCTGGGCCTGTGTAACTCTGAAGATCTGTCCTGAACCCAGCACATTGATGCAATTATAAAGTAAGTCCATCAACACTTCTACTTCCTTAAATGATTGAGGAGATTCATACATTGACAAATAATCTCTTGAACTACAGGTGTATGGTAGAGAGCATATTGCTTGGTTGCATCACAGCCTGGCTTGGCAATCAAATGCCCAGGAACGAAGAAAGTTATTTAAAAAAATGGTGGACACCAGTCGACTCATCAGGGGCACTGACCACTGCACCATCGTAGGGATCTATAAGAGTTGCTGCTCATTATGGACCCAGACCACTGTGGGCACACTCTCATTTCACTCCTACCATTGGGAAGAAGGTATACTAGTCTGAAAACCATGACCTGGTTCAGAAACAGTTTATTCCCAACAGGCTTCCAATCAGGCTCTTGAACACTACAAATGCCAACTAAACTATGACCTACAAACTGTTTTAGCTGCACCAGGGACTTTGGGCATTTTTTGCACTGATATATTTTTTTCTTTTAATATATTGAACTTTTATTGTTTATTATGTTATCTATGAATACCTGTACTGTGTTTACAGATCTGTTAGCCAACTGCTAATAAGAATTCCATGGTTCCATTTTGCAGTACACATGACAATGAAATACTCCTGAAATACTGTTGATTCAAGAACCCAGGATTTCCCATTTGGTTGCATATACAGTGCCGTCCATAATGTTTGAGACAAAGACCCATAATTTATTTATTTGCCTCTGTACTCGACAGATTGAGATTTGTAATAGAAAGAAAATCACGTGGTTAAAGTGCACATTGCCAGATTTTATTAAAAGCCATTTTTAAACATTTTGGTTTCACCATGTAGAAATTACAGCTGTGTTTATACATAGTCCCCCCATTTCAGGACACTATAATGTTTGTGACACATGGCTTCACAGGCGTTTGTAATTGCTCAGGTGTGTTTAATTGCCTCCTTAATGCAGGTATAAGATAACTCGCAGCCCCTAGTCTTTCCATCACCTTGGGAAACGTTTATTGCTGTTTATTAACATGAAACATAGAAATATAGAAAATAGGTGCAGGAGTAGGCCATTCAGCCCTTCGAGCCTGCACCGCCATTCAATATGATCATTGCTGATCATCCAACTCAGTATCCTGTACGTGCCTTCTCTCCATACTCCCTGATCCCTTTAGCCACAAGGGCCACATCTAACTCCCACTTAAATATAGCCAATGAACTGGCCTCAACTACCTTCTGTGGCAGAGCATTCCAGAGATTTCACTCTCTGTGTGAAAATTTGTTTTCTCATCTCGGTCCTAAAAGATTTCCCCTTTATTCTTAAACTGTGACCCCCTTGTTCTGGACTTCCCCAACATCGGGTACAATCTTCCTGCAACTAGCCTGTCCAACCCCTTAAGAATTTTGTACGTTTCTATAAGATCCCCCCTCAATCTTCTAAATTCTAGCGAGTACAAGCCGAGTCGATCCAGTCTTTCTTCATATGAAAGTCCTGACATCCCAGGAATCAGTCTGGTGAACCTTCTCTGTATTCCCTCTATCCTCCCAGGTAAAAGGGTTGTTCTACCATGAGCAGCTAATGAAATTAAATATATATTTGTTGAAGTTAGAAAAATGTGGAGTGTTCTGACTGAAGCATATGTGAACCTGTGGGACATAATAGGGTTGATGTTAAGATGTTTCCACAAGTGGGAGAACCTTGAAAAAGCAGACATCATTTTCAGATTCGGGGCAGTCATTTAAAACTGAGGTATGTAAACAGTGTGTTCTGGAAATCTCTGCTCCTGACTTTATGTTGGTCCACGGCTTCCCTACTTAGTTTTGTTTAGAGTTTAGAGATACGGCATGTAAACAGACCCTTCGGCCCACCGAATCTACGCCGACCTTCAATCACCCATCAACACTAGTTCTATGTTATCCCACTACCTACATATCAAGAGCAATTGTACAGAGACCAATTAACCTACAAACCTGCACATCTCTGCGATTTGGGAGGAAACCGGAGCACTTGGAGGAAACTCACACGGAAACAGGGAGAACGTGCAAACTCCACACAGACAGCACCTGAGGTCAGGATCAAGCGCAGGTCACTGGCACTGTGAGGAAGTGCTGTACCAGCTGTGCAACTGTACTGCTACTAACCCATAATGGGAGCAAGGGTCCAGTTTGGTGGAGAGTAAGGCTTAGGGTTCCCTGACATTACGCAGGAGCAATGAAGAAGTGCATCTAGGTAACAGAGCTTTAAAAAGGTGTTCATCCAGTTCAATCGCATCATCTGATCACTAGCATTGAATACATATTTAGGACGGTACAGTGGCGTAATGGTAGACTTGCTGCTTTACAGCGTCAGATATCTGGGTTCAATCCTGACTACGGGTACTGTGTACGGAGTTTGTACGTTCTCCCTGTGACCGCGTGGGTCCTCTCCTGGTGCTCCAATTTCCTCCCACATTCCAAAGACGTACAGGTCCCTTGTGTTTAGGATAGTGCTAGTGTACAGGGATCGCTGGCCGGTGGATTCAGTGGGCCAAGGGGCCTGTTTCTGTGCTTAATCTCTAACATCTAAACCACTGTATCCTTAATTAATGGGCTAGAATCTAGAATTTTTGAGTAAGGGTAAAGAATGCAATCCTTCATGCTGGAAGTGTTCATGAATTAGTATTAATATCATGTTGTGCTAATGAATTGGACTCCCATGTTACTTAATAATAGATCTATCATGGTTGAGCAATTTAATTACTTCATTAAGTAAAGGATGATCTGGAGCTAAGCATCAGACATTTTAGACTTATCTTTACTCACACATTTGTACTCATTCACAAATGGTTATTTGTGCTTCCATTTGACCAAGGTGGCAAAAGACGACATAAAATATGTGAATGCATTCTCTTTAAGTTAAATTTATGAAATTTCTCTGCAAATTCTAAAAAGTGGATGCCTTTAATTCCTGTTTTCCCCTCAATCTAAACTCACAAGAGGCAATGCCCAGTGTCGCGGTTGAAGGCACCCACAGGGCACCACGCACAGCCTTCAGGAGAGCCGGCCCAGAGCAAGGCCAAAACGGAAGACTTCTAAATTGGGAGAGAATCCAGAAATCGGACGTGCAAAGGGACTTGGTAATGCTGGTGGAGGATTTCCAAAAGGTTAATCTGCAAGTCGAATCGGTAGTAAAGAAGGAAAATGCAATGCTAGCATTTATGTCAAGAGGACTAGAATACAAAAACAGGGATGTAATGCTGAGGCTCCATCAGGATCTGGTCAGGCCGCATTTGGAGTATTGTGAGCAATTTTGGACACCATATCTGAGGAAGGATGTGCTGGCCCTGGAGAGGGTCCAGAGGAGGTTTACAAGAATGATCCCAGGAATGAGTGGGTTAATTTATGATGAGTGTTTGATGGCACTGGGCCTGTACTCGCTGGAGTTTAGAAGAACGAGGGAGGACCTAATTGAAATGTACCGAATAGTGAAAGGCTTGGATAGAGTGGATGTGGAGAGGATGTTTCCACTTGTGGGGGAGTCTGGGACTAGAGGTCATAGACCTAGAATTAAAGGGCGTTCCTTTAGGAAGTAAATGAGAAGGAATTTCTTTAGTCAGTGGGTGGTGAATCTGTGAAATTCTTTGCAACAGAAGGCTGTGGAGAACGTCAATGGATATATTTAATGTAGAGATAGATAGATTCTTGATTAGTATGGGCGTCAGGGGTTATGGGGAGAAGGCATGAGAATAGGGATAGGAAGGAGAGATAGAATAGCCATGATTGAAAGGCAGTGTAGACTTGATGGGCCGAATGGCCCAATTCTACTCCTATTACTTATGACCTTATGACTCGGCCTGGAGCCCGGCTGAACAGAAGACCTGGCATGGACCGTGGCCTTCCGGAGCTACTTTAGCTGTTGAGCTGGCCCAAGTTCGAAGGACCCGGCTGCAGTGGCCTGGAAGTTGTGCCAATGAAAGTCAAAGAAGCCATTATGAGACTGAGAAACAAGATAAAAACTGTTAGAGACATCAGCCAACCCTTCGGCTTACCAAAATCAACTGTTTGGAACAGCATTAAGAAGAAAGAGAGCACTGGTGAGCTTATTAATCGCATAGGGACTGGCAGGCCAAGGAAGATCTCCACAGCTGATGACAGAATAATTCTCTCTATAATAAAGAAAAATCCCCAAACACCTGTCCGACAGATCAGAAACTCTTCACCAATATTTTAAATACCTTCAGATCTGTGACTTCCTGAAAAAATATATACAAGGATACCAAACTTTAACTCTAGATTCATTGGAAGAAGCAATGAACATTAAGGCTGACAAGGAAATTAATATCATATTTATATAATAGCATTTTAAATATAGAATTACCATCGACAGAGGCACTTAGAGAAGATTGGGAATGAGAACTACTGGTAAAAATTCTGAAAGAATTATGGGAAAAACATTTGATATCTATCTATCTATCTATCTATCTATCTATCTATCTATCTATCTATCTATCTATCTATCTATCTATCTATCTATCTATCTTTATATAAAAGTCTGTCTGTCCGTCCGGCTGCCGGCTGCCTTTCTTCCTTTTGATTCGCTGCTCCTTCCTATCAGCTTCCAACACACTTCAAAACAAAGTTGCAAGACAGGAACACTCTGAACTTTTCACCTCAATGGGATATCACAGCAAGTGCTTCAACAGAAGGGGGAGGGCCAATTGATATTGCACTTGGAACTGCTGCAGCAGGCAGGGGTGGTGCAATTGGAATTTTTTTTCAATCCACTGCTGAGGGAGGCAGGGGAGTGCTGGAATCTTACATTTGGGAACGGCTTCAGTTCCGTTGGAGGAGATGGGTGCATGGTGGAATATTGGGTTGGGGGATCACACCATTGGGGGAGCAGACCCAGCGGGTCTGCACTTGGTCTAGTATATATATAAATGTTCGATTAACGTAAGACATAGCTTAATTCAATTTAAAATTCTACATAGATTATATTACTCGAAAACTAGATTGAACCATAAAGATTGCTGATTTCAGTTCATGACGCGCATAGATCTACATCTCCGAATACAGATTTGAAAAATTCTCTTTTAAGGGGCCTTCTCTTCTATTTCTACTTTCTACTTTTTCTTTTTATTTTTTATTTTTTTATATACACACTTCACGTTTTGCTACTCCCTACCATCTATTTTTCCTCTTTCTATTGGTTTATTTTTCTTGTCTTGCTCACTTCCTTCTCATAACATAAAACTAGAGGTTGTACATAGAATGGATTACGGTATTACATAGTTGGCACCTAAAATTAGGTTCCACTGTACTGTTTTGTACTGTATTAACTTCTAATAAAATAAACAAAACAAAAAAAACAAAATAAACTAGATTGAATAAATTCTATCCAAATACTTCCCCCATTTGTGACAAATGCCTATCTCAAAATGCCACTATAACACACTCTTTTGTCTCTTGCATAAAACTTCATAAAGTTTGGAGGGAAATCTTTGAAATTTTTACAAAATTATTTAAGATAAAAATTGACCCTAACATTAAAATGATTATATTCGGATCAATGGAAGGTAGGAATAAACTGAATACGTTTCAAAAATCTTTCCTTAATTATGGTTTAATAACAGCAAAAAAAACTTATACTTAATTTTTGGAAAAATACATCCATACCAACGGTGAAAATGTGGATTTCAAATATGTCGGAAACCTCACATCTTGAAGAAATGTGACTCCTCATAATAGACAAAGCAGACCAATTCTTAATGATTTGGTCTCCATTTATCAACTTCTTATAAGCATATGGTGCAACATAATCGTAGAAATTAACTTTCAGGATCGGGTAAAGGGTGGTCAAGAATAATAAATAGCTATTTCTCCTTCAGTTCAACTGTTTTCTATCTCCTCTTTTTCTCTCTCTCTATTTTCTCTCTTTTCATCTTTCCTTCACCTCACTGTTCGATATCACGCACTTCTCTATTTTTCTACTATTCTCTTTCTTTTCTTCCTTTTGCTGCTAAAAATAAATAAATAATACGTTGTACATAAAGTGTAACGACAATATATATCAGATATCTACAAGGCACCACATTATTGTACTTACTTCTAATAAAATAAAAAATAAAATAAAAAATTAAAATTTAAAAAAAAAACCCTTCAGGAGTAACGTGTGGACTTGTCAATGATCACTGTCCGCAGAAGACATCTTGAACAGAAATACAAAGGCTACACTGCAAGATGTAATGGTTAGTGATACACTGGTTAGCTGCAAAAATAGGATGGCCAGGTTACAGGATGGCCAGGTTGTCAAGAAGTACTTAAAAGAGCAACCACAGTTCTGGAAACAGGTCTTGTGGACAGATGAGATGAAAATTAACATATCAGGGTGATGGCAAGAGCAAAGTATGGATGATAGAAGGAACTGCCCAAGATCCAAAGCATGCCAAATTCACCTCGGACCTATGTCCTGTGGTCCTCGATTCCCCTACTCTAGGTAAAAGACTGTGTGCATCATATTTGACCATGATTGAAGCTATCATTTGTATTTTGTTATGCTTCACTAATAAGCTCTAGCAGTCATTTACAATAATTCTCTAACATGGCTCGCTGGAGGGAAACCTTTCTAATAACTGGTTATTTTTATTCCCTAAAAATAGTGACCTATGGTGTATGTTATTACAGCACCTGAATGGACCATGACCCAATTTATTTAGAAAAGAACATGACTAAAACTGTCCACAAAATAGATGTTATCAGACGGTATTTTTCCTAACAAGCATTGTTCAGGCTTGATCACTAATGCTTGCTTTCTTTGTAGCAAGAATATAAATCACAGCAAAATGATAAAATTGCATTTATGACAGGGAAAAAATATCAATGCAGAATCCATACCATCAATACAAAGTTGTTCTATTGAATGTATTTTTACTATCAGTACTAGTTTATGTTCCAAATATTTCAAACAGGAATTGTGCTTGCTCCATGTGCAAGTTTAGCTGCAGAGGATGTGTAGGGTTTAGCTACTGGTAGAAGTCGTTGCATCAAAATTAGAATACTGTGCAAACACAATCCCTTATTAATCTTATCCTTACAACATCTCAGGATTAGAAAATCAAGCACAGCTGTGCCTTAACAAGAAAAAATAATCAAGAAAAACCATAGAGCAATGATCACAATGCATCTCGAGTCATCAAGTTTTGTAGTAGTGAAATGACTTTCAGCCCATTGTGTCCATTCCAACATTTTTGCCCATCGACACTAATCCTACTTTCTCATGTAATGATTTTATCTCACTACGTCTTACCTAATGAGTCCTGATCTGAAATGTCGCCTATCCATATCTGTATAACTGCCTCTTAAACAAAAAAAAACAGTTAAAATCTAACATACTGTTGGCAACACAGCACATAAACAAAGGAACATCAATGGCAATTGAATTCCACATTCTTTCAATATTAGAAAACAAATATTTTGGTTTAATTTAGTTTAGTTCATTGTCACGTGTACTGAGGTACTTTCAAAAGCGTTTGCTTCGTGCTAACCAGTCAGCGGGAAGACAATACATGATTCACAGGTGAATCTGTGGAATTCATTGCCACCGAAGGTGGTGGAGGCCGTCAATGGATATTTTTAAGGCAGAGATAGATAGATTCTTGATTAGTACGGGTGTCAGGGGTTATGGGGAGAAGGCAGGAGAATGGGCTTAAGAGGGAAAGACAGACCTTTGAATGAAGTAGACTTGATGAGCCAAATGGCCTAATTCTGCCCCTATCACTTATGAACTTATTATAATCGAGTCATTTACTGTGTACAGGTACATGATTGTTCTACAATTATACTCCCCCAAGTTCTCTCTTGCATGGACTAACAGGCCAGACTCAACAAAAGAGAGAAAGAGTCCTGATATATACAGAAATAAAGAGTTAATTATTTAAAGTTGGAGAATTTGATAGTGAGTCCTGCAATGTGCAATGTGCTTTGGTAAAAGATAATAATAATAATAATAATAATAATAATAATAATAATAATAATAATAATATCTTTCATTGTCATTGCACATCAGTACAACGAGATTTAGTATGCAGCTTCCAACCGATGTAAAAGAAAAGAAAAATAAATAAATAAACTGTGTGACGTGACCATCCGAGGGAGACAGTCCAGGGGGGATGGGGGGCACTCAGCAGGGCCGGTTCAGAGCGTCTATAGCTCTGGGAATAAAGCTGTTTCTGAGTCTGGAGGTTCGGGCGTAGAAGGCCTTGTAACGTCTGTCGGAGGGAAGTAGTTCGAACAGTTCGTTACAAGGGTGTGAGGAGTCTTTATGGATGCAGACGGCCTTCCTGAGGCACCGTGTGTGGTAGATGCCCTCCAAGGCTGGTAGCTGGGTCCCAATAATCCTTTGCGCTTTGTGGACGACGCGCTGAAGAGCTCTCCTCTCCGCCTCCGTGCAGCTGAGATACCACACAGAGATGCCATACGTTAATATGCTCTCTGTGGTGCAGCGGTAGAACGTTGTCAGCAACTGTTGGGGCAGACCAGTCTTTTTAATGTCCTCAGGAAGAACAGTCATTGCTGTGCCTTCTTAACCAGCGCAGCGGTGTTGGTGGACCATGTGAGGTCCTCTGAAATGTGAGTGCCCAGAAACTTAAAGCTGGACACTCTCTCCACACTTTCCCCGTAAATGGAGATTGGGGCGTATTCTCCATTATGGGACCTCCTGAAGTCAATAATCAGCTCCTTGGTCTTGGAGGTGTTTAGTGACAAGATGAGGTGTTCCTCAAGATTGTGTTGGGTCTTGCTGTAACAGTGCAGAAGGCCACAGACAGAGAAGGCAGAGTGAAATGTAGTAAAGACGTAGAATTGATTATGTGTCAAAATGTTACCATTGAGGATAGTTTGAGACAAAGATCAATGACCAAAGATTTTACAGGTATTTTAACTCATCTCAATGCTCTTGGCTGAAAAGAAGGAAAACAAATTCTGCAATGGATCCTAATGAAAAGTACATTATTTTAAGTAATTAGTGGGCACAGTCAATCTGTTCAACATTGTATGCTTATTTCACCCCCAGTCAAATCTTCCTGAACAAAATACAGATGACAATAAAACAACAGTTCCCATTTCATTAGATCCATAGCTTGTTGAAAAAGATTGGACACTATGAAGATCCTGAGCGTCATGGAATAGTACTACCATAGTTTTATTTTGTCCTTGCTGTTTCCCCCATAATGTCTACATTTAATAACAAATCATTGAGTTATAGTCATAGAATGATACAGGGTGGAAACAGGCCCTTCAGCCCAACTTGCCCACACTGGCCAACAATGTCCCAGCTACATTAGTCCCACTTGCGTGCACTTGGTCCATATCCCTCCAAACCTGCAGTTTCATACCATTTCATGCAGGG
Organism: Leucoraja erinaceus; assembly: GCF_028641065.1. NCBI lineage: Eukaryota > Metazoa > Chordata > Chondrichthyes > Rajiformes > Rajidae > Leucoraja > Leucoraja erinaceus. The sequence continues at coordinate 134,168,691 of NC_073377.1, read as the reverse complement.
TGCAACGACAACACATTCAAATGCAGTTTCATACCATTTCATGCAGGGTGCAAGGCCACGACATTCAAATGCAGTTTCATACCATTTCAAGCAGGGTGTACCATAAAACCACACAAAACACCACACTCACAGTTCAGTAGATATTCAGTGTGTTCAGTTGATTCACAGCTCAGACAGTCGTGACCTCACCCTCCCCCATAATGCAGAGACTGAGCCACACCCACACTTCCGGGTTTTATAATCCCTCCCCCTCCCACCGGAAAAAGTGTGGCCTTCATGGTGTGATTGACAGGAGAGAGATTCTCAACATTTTTTTAACACTAATAACACTTTTATTTTTCATTGATGGGAAGAATCCTCTGCACCTGATGAGCGGAGGGGGACTGAGTAAGATGGCCCAAAATCACAGCCGTAAGTGGTAACGTTTTATCTAAAATCAATATAGTGCAAACAGGAAGATGTCAAGTTTAGACAAAAAACCATTTGCAGTATTTTTTTTACTTCAACCCAAACCCTCACCAAACAACCATTTGCAGTGCCTTTTTACTTCAACCCAAACCCCCCAAACAACCATTAGCAGTGCCTTTTTACTTCAACACAAACCCCCCAAACAACCATTTGCAGTACCTTTTTACTTCAACCCAAACAACCATTTGCAGTGCCTTTTTACAACCATATTTTCATTTTCAAACCACATTAAGGGCACTCACAGTTGAGTAGACATATGTTCAGTGTTATTCAGAGCTCAGAGAGACATGACCCTTCGCTTCCTCCATCTTGCAGAGACTGATTGAGGTACACCACTTCCGGGTTTTATAGTCCCTCCCCCTCCCACCAGCAGGGGCAGCAGAGAGAATGGCGATTTTTAAAAAAACATTGATATCTCTCTGATTTTTCATTGATGGAAAAAATCCTCCAGTCCGGTCTGGCGGAGGGGGGCTCTGAGTGAGGTGGCCAAAAATGACGGCCGTAAGTGACGGCGTTCTCTCAGAAATCACATTGCAGTGTCAAAAGCGGTCTAGATCTTACTTTTAGTAATATAGATAGATATAGTATGCAAATAAAAAATAGTTACCAACTAGGGCTTGGCGGACAAGGTGCAAGTATTTAGAAAATATGGTCATCTAGTCTATACTTGGATTCGCTGAATGTAAAATAAGTCACATTGGGAGCACCGACTGTAATAGGTGATGTTGGAGGAAGTGCATGTGAACCAACCCTGAAAACTATATAATTCTGGCATTGACTATAATGCCTGAACCAATGTCATGAACTTACAGAAGACAAAGGAGGCTGCAGATGCTGGAATGTCAAACTAAAAAGGTATCCTTCATAGCTGCTGCTTGACTTGCGGAGTTCTTTCAGTGTTCTGTTTTTTGTTCTGTACCCACACATCACTGTCATTTCAAGAGATTCCCTTAAGTTTTTATAATTTGTGCTCAGATGTGTTAAGCAATTGGCAGAGTCATTGTTTTAACATTGCAAACATTTTTTAATTCAATTTCTTTATGGGCAACTGGCAAGAGCACGGCAGGAAATTGCAATTTGTCAATGTGACATTTGTAGCAACGTTCCAGAATCAGCAATGAAATGAGCAAACTGCTAATCAGAATTTGATGGTTTTGATTAAGGGATCAATTCTGGGCAGGAAACCAGGATAACTCTTATGCTTTCCTTTGGATAATGGTATGTGATCTTTTAGTCCTTCTGATTAGGCAGCTAGCACCTCAGTTTAACTTCTCATCCAAAATATGACACCTCTAACAATGTAGTCATCTTTTAAAACGTCACTAAAATGTCAACTTAGATTAAATGGTGCAGTGCTGGAGCAGGGTGTGAACACACCATCTGCTGATTCAGATGTCAAAGGGCTTCCACTAAGCCCCCAGCTGAATGGGAGCTTAGTAACATTTTAAACACATTCAAAAAGCATTGCAAATGATGAGCGGGGAAGCTCCTAATGCACCAGTGAGGTAGACATTAGGAGGCAACTTCCTGCTTTTCAGCCTGTTGTCAGCCAACTAACAACACCGATGAGATGAAAGAGGTTGAGGATGTTGTGTCATGGTGTCAGGATACAATATAGCCCTTAATGTCAGCAAGATGAAAGTGTTGGTTATGGACCGAAGAACGTAAACACAATCCTACACTCATCAACCGAGTTGCTATACAGATGGCTGACAGCTTCAATAATTTCCTGGGTATCCATATCACCTAATCTGGTCCCTTAATGCTCTTGCAGTGATCATAAAAATATACTTTAGCTTGAAAGCCTGGACGTCCAGACTTAAAAAACAACATCTTCATCGCCATGAGGACGGCACTGTGGTGCAGTTGGTAGAGCTGGTGTCTCACAGAGCCTGAGACCCAGGTTTGAACCTGGTGCTGTCTGTATGGAGTTTGTTCATTCTCCCTATGACCATGTGGGTTTACTCTGGGTGCTTCAGTTTCATCCCACTTAACAAAGACTTGTGGGTATGTAGGTTAATTGGCTTCTTTAAAAAAAATTGGCCCTAATGTTTAAGCAGAGGGATAACATAGAAGTAGGGATTTTGCTTCGGAGTCACGTGAGTGACTACGTGAAAAAGCCCGCCACGACTCATGCGTGACACGCTTGCGAAACGACAGGCGTATTGGAGCGTTCCCCCGCAGCGGTAAGTTTGAAACCGCGACCTGCAGGTAAGTGATTTACTCTGCGGTAGTTTTTGTCCCCGCGCTGTTTTTACACAGGGGGGGAAGCTGGACAAAATAGTGTCCACAAGTGCTGTGAGTGAAGCTGGCTGGGGAGGACAGCGAAGTTGCGGGCGCCAGCAGCAGATGAAGGCACAAGCCCCGTAAGGGATCAGCTGTGCCAACTTTTGGTCCCGCGCCGGCCAGAACACCACGGCCAGGCGGGAGACTATTCAGAATGGGGCCGTCGACTTTTGACAAGTCAAAAACGGCAGAAGTCGGGGTGGAACGACGTTCCCCCGTAGCGACAATTTAAACCAGGACCTGCAGGTAAGAACTGCGGTCTTTTTGTGTTTTCCCATGCTAATTACAGGTGGAGAAACAATGAAGACAAGGTCTGCAACAAAGCTGGTGAGGGAGGACCGCGGAGCAGCGGGCAGCCAGCAGCAGCCAGCGGCACTCGGATCACCGATAGTGGGATCAGCTGTGCCCGATGTCACCTCCGCACCGGCCAGATCTACACGGCGGCCGGGCGGTAAGGCTAGACACAAAAACAAACAAGGTCGTGGACTCAGAGGAGTCTGACTTTGAACAACCGTGGGCGGCCAATGACCGAGAGCGCTGGAGCCGGATGGAGCGGTGTGTGCAGCATTTGCTCCAACGTGACAGACTCCGGTCACTGTGGGCCCTATGATAAACCCACAGCTGTACCTCTTGAAGGGCTGCACAGTGCTTCTACCTCATCAGAGGGGAGCACTGCGGGTCAGTTCTGGGCTGACCTGGAAGAGGGGTCCGCAGAAGGAAAGACAAGTGTGCAAGGGGTGCAGGAACGAGAGAACCCGGTACTCAAAACATGAGTCTTTTTTAGGCCATGGCCCAGGCCGGCCTTCTTGGAAGATGTGGGGACCTCCAATGCCAACCAAACCGAAAATCCAGACAACAGCAGCGAAGAACCTACAAAAAGAAGTAAACCTGCCACTGGTGACTATGGAGGTAGGTAGGTCTGGTTCCCTACAAAATACAGGGAGCATGGAGGTTGGGGGGAGATTACACTCTTTTCTGAATGCATGGAGCATGTTAACAACCGATACTTACATCTTAAGCAGTATCCAGGGATATACAATAGAGTTTATACACAAGTACAGCCCTCCAGTTCAACATATACCAAACCAAATGTTCATGCTTTCTGATAAAGAAAAATCAAAAGCGCAAGCTGAACTGGAGCGACTTTACGTAAAAGGTGTAATTGAGAACACTCAACACGAACCATTAGAATTCGTGTCCAATATATTTACCAAAAACAAAAAAGATGGTGGTTGTCGCATCATCATAGATCTGACAAAGTTGAATACATTTGTAAAATATATTCACTTCAAAATGGAAACCTTTGTTACTGCTAAACAATTAATTTCCAAAGTGTTTAAGAGGGAACTGCAGATGCTGGAGAATCGAAGGTTACACAAAAAAGCTGGAGAAACTCAGCGGGTGCAGCAGCATCTATGGAGCGAAGGAAATAGGCAACGTTTTGGGCCGAAACCCTTCTTCAGACCAATTAATTTCCAAAGGTTACTTCATGGCCAGCATCGATTTAAAAGATGCTTACTATTCAGTGCCTATACGAGATGACCACAGATGTTACTTAAAATTCAACTGGATGGGACAACTCTGGCAGTATAAAGCACTGCCAAATGGGTTATCATCAGCCCCAGGCTGTTCACAAAAATGTTGAAACCAGCCCTAGCGTTTCTACGGAAACGTAAACACATGGTCATGGCATATTTAGATGACATACTCATTGTGGGCAAAACTTTGGAATTGGCCAAACAAACTGTAACAGCCACAAAACAGTTATTTGAAAAACTGGGATTTGTTATCCATCCAGTTAAATCTAAACTAACGCCTTCCACTACTATGGATTATTTGGGGTTCACCATTGACTCAGTTCACATGTCGGTGACTCTGCCTAAGGGAATGGCTAGAGATTTAATATAGGCTTGCAATAACCTCATTGACATCAGCAAACCATCCATCAGATTGGTAGCAAAAATAATTGGCAAAATGGTGGCTGCCTTTCCAGCCACACAATTTGGAACTCTACATTACCAAAACTTACAGAGAGCAAAAATACAAGCACTCTAAATTAATGCAGGTCACTTTGACAGACCTATGAAACTACCAATCAAAGCTAAAATTGAACTAAAATGGTGGATAGATAACATCTGGCTTTGTTCCAATCCAATCATTGTCAGTAACCCTTCCATGGTACTACAAACTGATGCCAGTGCACTTGGGTGGGGAGCCACCAATACCATCATCAGCTGTGGAGGTAGATGGACTGCTCAGGAGGCATCATTATTACTCACACTGGGCATAAACTACCTGGAAATGTTGGGTGCATTCCATGGCCTAAATTCATATTGTACTGGGCCATATCACCAGCATGTTAGACTACAGATAGACAATACCACCGTGGTAGCATACATTAACCACATGGGTGGAAACAAATCGACATCATGTGACAATCTGGCTAATACAATTTGGCAATGGTGTATCCAGAGAGATATTTGGATATCAGCCACTTACCTACCAGGAAGACTAAATTTAGTGACAGACACCAGATCACGCAAATTTAATGAAAACACCGAATGGATGTTGAATAAAAAAGTATTTGCTGATATTACAGCAAAATATGGAACACCAGATATCAATCTATTCGCATCCAGACTTAACCACCAGTTATCAAATTATGTTTCATGGGAACCAGACCCTGCGGCAGCGGCGACAGATGCATTTTCGCTGCATTGGGAGGAAATTGTTTATTTACGCATTCCCTCCTTTCTGCCTCATCAGTCGGTTATTAAGGAAAATACAACAAGACTCTGCGTCTGGTATTTTGGTAGTGCCCGATTGGCCTACTTAACCATGGTTCCCAGTGGTATTAAACATGGTATTAGAACCATGTATCACCATCCCACATAGACCAGATTTATTGCTACATCCCGTAACAAGGGATAGCCACCCATGCCATAAACATTTGAACTTATTAATTTGTAGAGTTTAAAAACACCTCTACTACAACTGGGACTGACGGACCGAACAGTGAACATGATCTCGGCGGCCCAAAGACAGTCAACCAAAAAACAGTATCTGGTCTATATCAGGAAGTGGGAGATGTACTGCCATAAAAACAACATCACCTACAGAGACATGAACATCCCGTCTGTTCTGGAATATCTGGCAGGCCTCCACTATGATGAGGGGCTCAGTTACAGTACCATCAACTGTGCCAGAAGTGCCCTGTCGACTTACCTATGGCAGGGGACAGAGCGTTACTCTGTTGGGACTCACCCACTGGTAACAAAACTTATGAGGGGAATTTTTAATACTAATCCCCCAAGAACCAGGTACTCCCAAATATGGGATGTAAGTATTGTCCTGAAGATGCTCAGGAATTGGTCTCCAGCAACAGCTCTGTCCCTACACAGACTGACATTAAAAACAGTCATGCTAATGGCATTGGTCACGGCACAGAGGGTACCGTCACTGCATAAACTAAGACTGGACAACATGACTTCCTCAACAGAAAATATTATGTTTCATATCTATGAGTTAGTAAAGCAGAACAGACAGGGATCAGCAGGCCTCAATATACAATTTAGGTCATACCCAACAGATGACCGTCTGTGTATAGTAAGACATCTGTTGTTATACATGGAGAAAACAAAAATCCTAAGAGGCAATGAGAAGGCACTTTTTGGTCAGCCACAAGCAACCACACAAAAGAGTGACGGTCCAGACCATCTCAAGATGGCTGAAACAGGTGCTAACACAGGCTGGGGTGGATACTAATCTTTTAAAATCTCATTCCACCAGGGCTGCAGCTACATCGGCAGCGATACAGTTGGATGTACCAATGGACCAAATCCTCAAGGCAGCAGGATGGTCTGGGGAAAAAACATTCCAATTATTTTACAACAAACCAGTAATGAAATCTGGAACGTTTGCAGAAACAATTTTAAGTTCTGTAAATTAATTAAACCCATAAAAAGGGGTTATAATTTTGTGTTAATAGATTTTATGATTTCAATGTTGAATTCATGTCCAAATTATGTTAACACAATTCCTCCTACAGTCATCAAGGCAGACGTGATGCATGGACTCGTTTCCACGGCATGAAATCACAGTGCTTTAAAATCTTCACGTAGTCACTCATGTGACTCCGAAGTAAAATAGTAGGATTAAACGAGAACTTACCAGTTTGAAGTTTGATCTGTATTTTATGAGGAGTTACGATGAGGGATTACGTGCCCTCCACTCCCACCCTTGATCATATACTTAACTGGTATCTGTTCTCTAATCTTACTATGTTTAGTCATTACAGTTATCTGTGATTTCACACCGCTGCTTTGAAGAATGACACGCATGCGTCGTGGCGGGGTTCTTCACGTAATCCCTCAACGTTACTCCTCATAAAATACAGATCAAACTTCAAACTGGTAAGTTCTCTTTTAATCTTACTATTAAATATCGGCGTGGACCAAGTGGGCTGACGGGCCTGTTTCCATGCTGCATCTCTAAACTAAATTAAAACCATTATGAGGCTCCATAACCAACCTCTTTCACACCCTCTACTCAACAGGTGCTAACATGTACTCTTTGTTTTTCCATTATTGGATGTTAATATTTGTTTGCTCCACTTTAAACTGTACAACAATCTTGCACCATTCTGCTGTTTTGTACTCATCATTATATTTATTGATGTATTTAACATTAACCATATAAACCATATAACCATATAACAATTACAGCACGGAAACAGGCCATCTCGGCCCTACAAGTCCGTGCCGAACAACTTTTTTCCCTTAGTCCCACCTGTCTGCACTCATACCATAACCCTCCATTCCCTTCTCATCCATATGCCTATCCAATTTATTTTTAAATGTTACCAACGAACCTGCCGCCACCACTTCCACTGGAAGCTCATTCCACACCGCTACCACTCTCTGAGTAAAGAAGTTCCCCCTCATGTTACCCCTAAACTTCTGTCCCTTAATTCTGAAGTCATGTCCTCTTGTTTGAATCTTCCCTATTCTCAAAGGGAAAAGCTTGTCCACATCAACTCTGTCTATCCCTCTCATCATTTTAAAGACCTCTATCAAGTCCCCCCCTTAACTTTCTGCGCTCCAGAGAATAAAGACCTAACATTACTGTATGTACACTATTTATTCTGTGAAATGTATTGCACCTTATATGACAATAAGAAAATCTGAATCAGAATCTCAATCCATTGCAGTTGTCTATTGCTGTTCTTGTCTTCCTATCCTTCTTCTACTGAGGATACTATTTGAACATTTTTTCATCAATAAAGTTACGTAAAAAAACGGATTCTGGTAGCTACATGAACCTCACCCATACCACAATATCATTGTATGCAGGGATTTATTTTCTCTGACTACAATGAGATACTGAAGTCGTGATGACACTTTTAAGGCTGCCCTATCAGAGATTAAAATTGTAAAGAGTTCAAGACACACACCGTATCTTTACTACTTCTTTATTAATACTACACACACAGACTGCTTCTCATAGCTGTTCGTGGTCTGTCACCGAAGCTAGAGAGAGAGAGAGAGGTGGGGAGGTTACAATTATACTAGTGATGTGGGGAGTGGTTTAGTAGTGATGAAGTCATTATGTTAAAGGCACATGCACAACCCTCTACATCCTTCCCCTTGGAAACGAAACGACACAGCGATGACAAGGCGACCACGACTCATGCGCTAGTAGCAATAAAAAATTGTGCTTAAGCATAGTCCCCATAATGGTCAGGGGGCCGGACCAAGCGCCCGGAGCAGGTACGCAACTCGCCACTTCCCCTCTCCGCAGGAACAACCGGAGATGGGACTGGGGGGGGAGCATGAACCGGAGACACAAGGGGGGAGGGAGGAGGAGGAGGAGACCGAGGGGGCGAAACGGGAGCAGCGGCAGGTGGACGAGCAGGTGGAACCGGGCTGGAGGCAGGATGTGGAGGGTGATAAAGCTGAGAAAGCAGGGTGCGAGGTATGCGAGGAGTGGCCGGAGGAGCAGAAACCACCGGAGGAGCAAAAGGGGCAGAAGGAGGAGGAGGAGGCTCATTGACGAGACGAAGGTGCTGACGGGACCGGCAATAGATGGTGCCATCATGGTCAACCAGGTAGGAACGTGGCGAGCCAGCAGACCCGACGACCACGGCCAGACGAGAGTGGCTGGAGGGGGACTGCATGCGCACCACCTGGCCAGGGAACAGGCGAGGGAGGGGGCGGCAGGACTTGTCGTGGGAGCGCTTCTGGACCTCGTGCTTGTGGGCAATGTGCTCTTGGACAGCATGAGGCTGCAAGACAGTGGGCACGAGCGACCGCTGGGAAAAGGGGATGGGAGGCCGTGTAGTGCGGGACATTAGCCGCTGAGCAGGCGAGCCCAGGGCAGGGTCACGGGAGATGTTGCGGAGATTGAGGAGGGCCAGGCAGAAATCGGAGCCGGAAAGCCGGCAGTGCTCCAGCAAGTCCTTGGCACTGCGGACAGCGTGTTCGGCCAGGCCGTTGCTCTGCGGACACTCAGGACTGCTCGTGAAATGTCGGAAGTTCCAGGTGGCAGCAAAATCCCGAAACTCAGCGCTGGAGAATTGGCTGCCATTGTCAGATTGCAGACTCGCAGGGGAGCCAAAGGTGGCAAAGTGGCGGTGCAGCCTGCCGATGACCGCGGCGGATGTCAGTGAGTGCAGCTGGTCCACCTCGAACCAGCTGGAGTACGAGTCCACAAGAACCCGGAAATGCTTGCCACGCCACTCAAAAATGTCGGTGCCGCCGTCCAGGGCAATGCGGGGGCAGGCTGCTGCAGGAGTGGCTGGCGTTGTTGATGGGGTGACCGACTATTGCAGGTTGGGCAGGCAGAGACTCTCTCCCTGATGTCAACAAAATAGAGAGAGTACAGAGGAGATTTACTAGAATGTTGCCTGGGTTTCAGCAACTAAGTTACAGAGAAAGGTTGAACAAGTTAGGGCTTTATTCTTTGGAGCGCAGAAGGTTAAGGGGGGACTTGATAGAGGTTTTTAAAATGATGAGAGGGATAGACAGAGGAGAAACAAGAGGACATGACTTCAGAATTAAGGGACAGAAGTTTAGGGGTAATATGAGGGGGAACTTCTTTACTCAGAGAGTGGTAGCGGTGTGGAATGAGCTTCCAGTGGAAGTGGTGGAGGCAGGTTCATTGGTATCATTTAAAAATAAATTGGATAGGCATATGGATGAGAAGGGAATGGAGGGTTATGGTATGAGTGCAGGCAAGTGGGACTAAGGGGAAAAAAAATTTGTTTGGCATGGACTTGTAGGGCCGAGATGGCCTGTTTCCGTGCTGTAATTGTTATATGGTTATATGGTTATTAATTTGTTAAATAATAGCCATTTCTGAACAGAAGTAAGATCTGATTGAAGGAATCTTTCAATTTCAGACTTGTTAGTACTAGATGTATATAGCACTGCATCATCGACAGATAGTTGTGTTTAACAGTCAGAACAGATATTAGGGAGGTCGTTTATGAAAATAGAGAAAAGGAGTGGTCCCAAGGACGAACCTTGCGGGACCCCCTTCTCAACAATTAAGGAATTGGATTGACTTCTATTAAAGGTGACACATGGCGTCTGTTATGAAGGTATGAGTTAAACCACAGTAGATTGTTTTGAGAAAGACCAATAGAGTAAAGTTTATCAAGCAGTAGGTAGTGGTCAACAACATCAAAGGCCTTGGTTAGATCAAGAAAGATGGCACCGGTGAGTTTACCATCCTCAGAAGCAGTGAACACATCGCTGGTGAGTTTTAACAGGCTGTAGTTGTGGAGTGATTAAGTCTGAACCCAGACTGGCATGGAGATAGAATGTTGAAAGTTGAGACATAATGTGATAGCTGGTTGAACACTAGTTTCGCGAGGATTTTAGCCACCGAGTTGATAATTGAGATGGGGCGGTAATTGTTAATATCTTGTGGGTCGCCTCCCTTTGCAGTGGAGTGACATTGGCACACTTCTATGCAGAACGGAGGGTACAAGTTGAGAAGGACAAATTAAACAGGTCGCATAGTGGGTACATTAGAATATTAGCTCCTAACTTGATGAATTTAGTCTCAATACCAGCTGGTCCAGATCCACAATCATCCTTTAATTCATTAATAGCATGTTGAACGTCAACAGGTTTTATTTTTTGAAAAGAAAAAGAGCTTCTACATGTAGAGGTAGATGGAAAGTCACATATAATAGATGAGTCAAATACAGTAGAGCTACATACAGTGGAGAAGTGCTGGTTGAAAGCATTGGATATAACTTGGGTGTTTATGCGTGCTATTTTCATGATATTTATTTTAGTTGTTTATCTTTTAATATTTTATCTTGTATGTATCGTTAGCTTTTAGAAATGTTTGAATGGTGCACTGACTGGCTGACATTTTTAAATTTAGTTGTACATGGTTCATGTTACAATGACAATAAAGAAACTATTCTATTCTATTCTATATAACAGCAGGGTCCTGAATGATGTCATTGTTGACCCGAATCTGAGTGTTGATATTTTGATTTGATTTATTAAGAACATTATTTAGTCTTTTCCAAAACTTTTTTGGATTATGCATGTCTTCAGAAAGATGTTTTTTAATATGACTTGATTTAGCATTACGTGTTTTTGTCGTACACTGATTTCTTAAAGACCTATATTTTTCCCAATCAGCAGGGTCCTTTGTTTCCCTGAAAGTCTTCCAGACTTTATCCCGCTCATTAAAAAGGTTGATCAAATCAGCACTAATCCATGGTAAATGTTTTCCCGTGACTTTTATTTCTCTCCAGGGGGCATGCTTATCGATAACTCTTGTGACTTCAGTGTATAAATAATTCCAGGCATCCTCGACAGTTGGTATAAGTTGAAACCTGTCCCAGTTTATTGCAATCAGGTCATGCATATAATTATCATACTTAAATTTTCTACATTGTCTAACACGAATATGTTTAGGAGGGAGACGGGAAGGTTTAATCTTCCACACACAGAAAATAGCAGAAGATCGCTAAAGCAATCTGACAAAACACCAGATGTTAAGATTCGGTCAGGATGGGTAACAAGAATCCAATCTAATAGTGATGTGGAATTGCCATGAACTCTGATAGGTTCGTTGATTAACTGGGTCAGGTTTATACTTTTAAGCAAGTTTTTGTCGTTAGAAGAGGAGCGATCAAGCCAGTTTTTATTGAAGTCACCAAGAAGCACTAATTCACATGGGTGTTCAATAGAGGTGAGAGTGGAAATTAGGGACTTAGTTAGGTCAGGATGAACAGGGGGGGATCGATAGATAGTGCCGATAATTAGATGTTTAATCTCATGAAGTTTTAACCTAATAAAAAGGCTTTCAAAGAGGAATGAGGTTACTTTAGGGATGGCATGTTCAGAAATAAAGCGAGTTGACACATAACAAGCCACACCTCCAGCTCTCGTAGGCCTATCTGCTCTATATAATACAAAATTATCAATATGAATATCATTGTCACAAATTTCACTATGTAACCATGTTTCTGAAAATGTTATAATGTCAGGTTTATTCTGTGCAATCCAAACTCTAATTAAATCTATCTTTGGAAGAAGACTCCTAATTGTTCAAATGGATGATTTTTAGGCCTTTAGCTGTATCAATTATGGATCAATTGGGTGTAGATAAGGTTGGTGGAGTGGGGCAGGGAAATAGCATGAGAAAGGGGACGAGAGAGCCACATACACAGATTGACACAAAACACACACACACAGAAGACAGGACAGACAAAGCACACAAGATCAGGCTGCGTCATTGAGAGAGAGAGAGAGAGAGAGAAAAAGAAGAAAAAAGCGAGCATACACACCTCAGTCTGCATAGCTCATATGTATGCAAATAGATCAAAGTATGAGGTCCTGGGCCATTTATGTTTAAATTAATGGGGCATTATGAAGCCCAAAATAACAACTCATATTATCGCATATGGTTAATAAAAAATAAAAATAAAAAGAGAAAAAATCTAGATTAAACTTCATATGCCTTTAATTGTCAATTTATCAAATTTCAATATTCAAATAATTGGTAATTGATTATAATCAATTGTTTATAGGGACCAATCCTTTACCATTCAAACAACCTTTTACATTTCGTATAGAAAAAGAAAACTCAACTCTTAGTGTTACGACGTTTTACGGCAATTGCGACACTTTTTACGGCAACAGTAGTAAAGCAGCATCAATCATAACAACTCTCATGCCAGCTACAACTTTGCAAATAAGACAGAAAAATCAATGCTGGTCCAGCGGTTAAATAATTACAAGAGGAGCCACCGGCATCATTTTATCAAAATCAAGAGTTGAATAGGAAAATGATAGAAAAATACAACCAAAACCAGCTAAACACAAAGTTCAGCGGCAAACAACATTATTGTGCTAATGTTATCACCAGCCACTGGCCACCAACATTAGGCTGTTATAACAGAGTCCATGGAGGAGTTAATGGTGGAGAGCTCACCAAGAAATGTCTCAACTTCATCAGGAGTGCGAAAGAACTGTGTCTTGCCAGCGTGGACAACTCTCAGTGTGCAGGGAAAGATCAATGCGTATTTAATGTCACGGTCGCGTAGCTTCTTCTTAGCCGCATCAAGTCCGGGCGTCTCTGGACAAGACCACTGCTGAAGTCCGGGTAGATATGAACCCGAGCACCGTTGTACTCAAGGGGCACATTTTTCTCCCGGGAGAGCTTCATTATCCTCAGCTTATCCTGGAAATAGTGGAACTTCACCAGGATCGGCCTCGGACCCTTGGCTCTGGAGTTATCCTTGCGACCGGTACGGTGACAGCGCTCAATCACTAGAGGAGTGGGGAAATTCACTTCACCGAGAAGCTGCGGTATCAGACAGCCCATGAATCCGGTGATATCTTTGGACTCGACCCTCTCGGGGATGCCGACGAAACGTAAGTTGGAACGTCTGCTTCTGTTCTCAGTGTTATCTGCCCAAATTTTCAGGTCAGCGTTTTCTTTTTCAAGTGATTTTACACGTTCAACCAGGTCTATTATATTATCCTCGTTGAGCTAACTCTATGCTCAAGCTCCGCTACTTGCTCTTCAAGCGTTTGAAGTGAGCCTTCAATGTTAGTCAGGCTTGCTCCAATTGGATCAATTTTATTGTCCATATGTAATATCATGTTGAGCTACATTTGCTGCATGTTATCCAAGACACTTTGGAGGGCAATTGGCTCACCCATTGTAAGACCAATAATCTTTTCCACTCAATGAAATAGTAGAAGGTAGAAGATAGTTCAGTAATTAGTTATTTATAGTGCTAAAGTTGTTCTACCTTGCTTTTTAGATTCACCAAAAGTTGTTCATTGACACCAGGAGAGTTAGAGTGGAAAAGGTATCTCAGAACGCCATCAGTAGACAAATAGTTGAGCCAGCAGACTAGAGCTTGTGTCAAACCCTCACACAGCAACAGCAGCCATCTTGAGTGGGGGAGGGAATGGGGTGGGGGGTGGAGGAGAGAGGGAAGGGGGTGGGGGAGGGAAGGGGGGAGAGGGAAGGGGGGTAGGGGAGAGAGGGATGGGGTGGGAAGAGGAGGGGAAGGAGAGGGAGATGGGTGAGGAGAGGGATATGGAGGGGAGGAGGGAGAGGGATGGGGAGGGGGGGGGAAGAGGGATGGGGAGGGGGGAGAGAGGTGTGGGGGGGGGGGGGGGGGAGGGGGGGAGGGAGGGGAGGAGGGAGATGGGGTTGGGGGAGGGAGGGGGAAAGAGTGTAGGGGAGGGGGGAGAGGGGGGGGGGGGGGAGAGAGGGGAAATAGTGGGGAGGGAGAGTGGAAGGGGGAGGGGTAGGGACAGTCCATCTGTTCCCCATTCCCTATGACCCCCAATCCTCTTTCTCTATTCCCACACACGTGATGACGCGCTTTGACAGGCTGCGGGGGGTTGGGGCTGGTGCAAAGGCACATGTAAATAGATCCTTTCCGATTGGACATCTGTGAGCATTGGGCATTGTGACATCACATGATGGAACGTTCACCAACATTCTATGGGTGAGAGCTGTGTTTTTTTAAACATTTTGAAATTTTGGGGGGGAGAAGGTTTTTACTAAAAATGTGTACATAAACACGACAAAATATAATCAGGAGTGGATACTTGGAATGAAAAGTGAAATCTCTTTTGAAATTAAAAAAATCTTGGCGTTTCTGCGTGTTGAAACAAGTTTATTCATGGATAACCCCTTGAGATTTTGTGGCGATCAGTGAAACATGGTTGCAGGAGGGCTGTGATTGGAAACTAAATATTCCAGGATTTTGTTGCTTCAGGTGTGATAGAATTGGGGGGGGGCAAGAGGTGGAGGTGTTGCATTGCTTATCAGGGAAGATATTACAGCAGTGCTTTGGCAGGATAGATTAGAGGGCTCATCTAGGGAGGCTATTTGGGTGGAACTGAGAAATGGGAAAGGGGTAGCAACACTTATAGGGGTGTATTATAGACCGCCAAATGGGGAACGAGAATTGGAAGAGCAAATATGTAAGGAGATTGCAGATATTAGTAGTAAGCACAAGGTAGTGATTGTGGGAGATTTCAATTTTCCACACATAGACTGGGAAACACATTCTGTAAATGGGCTGGATGGGTTGGAGTTTGTAAAATGTGTGCAGGATAGTTTTTTGCAGCAATACATAAAAGTACCTACTAGAGAAGGGGCGGTACTGGACCTCCTGTTAGGAAATGAGATGGGTCAGGTGGCAGAGGTATGCATTGGGGAACAGTTCGGGTCCAGTGATCACAATACCATTAGTTTCAATATAATTATGGAGAGGGACAAAACTGGACCTAGGGTTGAGATTTTTGATTGGAGAAAGGCTAACTTTGAGGAGATGCAAAAGGATTTAAAAGGAGTAAATTGGGACATTTTGTTTCATGGGAAAGATGTGGAAGAGAAATAGAGTACATTTAAAGGTGACAGTTTAAGAGTACAGAATCTTTATGTCCCTGTTCGGTTGAAAGGAAATCGTAAAAATTGTAAAGAGCCATGGTTTTCAAGGGAAATTGGACACTTGGTTTGGAAAAAGAGGGAAATCTACAATAATTATAGGCAGCATGGAGTAAATGAGGTGCTTGAGGAGTATAAAGAATGTAAAAAGAATCTTAAGAAAGAAATTAGAAAAGCTAAAAGAAGATATGAGGTTGCTTTGGCAAGTAAGGTAAAAGTAAATCCGAAGGGTTTCTACCGCTATATTAATAGCAAAAGGATAACGAGGGATAAAATTGGTCCATTAGAGAGTCAGAGTGGACAACTATCTGCAGAGCCAAAAGAGATGGGGGAAATATTGAACAGATTCTTTTCTTAGGTATTCACCAAGGAGACGGATATTGAATTATGTGAGGTAAGGGAAACAAGTAGAGTAACTATGGAAACTATGAGGATCAAAGAAGAGGAAGTACTGACACTTTTGAGTAATATAAAAGTGGATAAGTCTCCAGGTCCGGACAGGATATTCCCTAGGACATTGAGGGAAGTTAGTGTAGAAATAGCAGGGGCTATGGCAGAAATATTTCAAATGTCATTAGAAACGGGAATAGTGCCGGAGGATTGGCGTACTGCACATGTTGTTCCATTGTTTAAAAAAGGGTCTAAGAGTAAACCTAGCAATTATAGACCTGCTAGTTTGACGTCAGTGGTGGGCAAATGAATGGAAAGAATACTCAGAGATAATATATATAAGCATCTGGATAAACAGGGTCTGATTAGGAACAGTCAACATGGATTTGTGCCTGGAAGGTCATGTTTAACTAATCTTCTTGAATTTTTTGAAGATGTTACTCAGGAAATTGATGAGGGTAAAGCAGTTGATGTTGTGTATATGGACTTCAGTAAGGCCTTTGACAAGGTTCCTCATGGAAGGTTGGTTAAGAAGGTTCAATGGTTGGGTATTAATGGTGGAGTAGCAAGATGGATTCAACAGTGGCTGAATGGGAGATGCCAGAGAGTAATGGTGGATGGTTGTTTGTCAGGTTGGAGGCCAGTGACGAGTGGGGTGCCACAGGGATCTGTGTTGGGTCCACTGTTGTTTGTCATGTACATCAATGATCTGGATGATGATGTGGTAAATTGGATTAGTAAGTATGCAGATGATACTAAGATAGGTGGGGTTGCGGGTAATGAAGTAGAGTTTCAAAGTCTACAGAGAGATTTATGCCAGTTGGAAGAGTGGGCTGAAAGATGGCAGATGGAGTTTAATGCTGATAAGTGTGAGGTGCTACATCTTGGCAGGACAAATCAAAATAGGACGTACATGGTAAATGATAGGGAATTGAAGAATGTAGGTGAACAGAGGGATCTGGGAATAACTGTGCACAGTTCCCTGAAAGTGGAATCTCATGTAGATAGGGTGGTAAAGAAAGCTTTTGGTATGCTAGCCTTTATAAATCAGAGCATTGACTATAGAAGCTGGGATGTAATGTTAAAATTGTACAAGGCATTGGTGAGACCAAACATGGAGGATGGTGTACAATTTTGGTCGCCCCATTATAGGCAGGATGTCAACAAAATAGAGAGAGTATAGAGGAGATTTACTAGAACGTTGCCTGGGTTTCAGCAACTAAGTTACAGAGAAAGGTTGAACAAGTTAGGGCTTTATTCTTTGGAGCGCAGAAGGTTAAGGGGGGACTAAATAGAGGTTTTTAAAATGATGAGAGGGATAGACAGAGTTGACGTGGAAAAGCTTTTCCCACTGAGAGTAGGGAAGATTCAAACAAGGGGACATGACTTGACAATTAAGGGACTGAAGTTTAGGGGTAACATGAGGGGGAACTTCTTTACTCAGAGAGTGGTAGCTGTGTGGAATGAACTTCCAGTGAAGGTGGTGGAGGCAGGTTCGTTTTTATCATTTAAAAATAAATTGGATAGTTATATGGATGGGAAGGGAATGGAGGGTTATGGTCTGAGCGCAGGTATATGGGACTAGGGGAGATTATGTGTTCGGCACGGACTAGAAGGGTCGAGATGGCCTGTTTCCGTGCTGTAATTGTTATATGTTATATATGTTATATGTTATATATGAGATGGAAGGTCATCTCGTTTTCAAGGGGGTCCAACATAGAACATACAGCACAAGACATAACATACATAAAGGCTCTCATTGACCCACCTACCCACACACCAATCCCAAAACCCCGAAATGGAAAAAATCTCGGCGTTTCTGCGTGTGGTGTTGGCGTAGCAACGAATCAAAGGCTGGCACCCACAATACAGCCAGGCAGAAACACACACACATACTATCTGATTTAAACCCATCTGGTTAGTTGAGGTCTAAACTCTTGTCGATAATTCTCCACATTTGCTGAATGAACTGGAGATTATTTGCAGCAATTTTGATTTAAATTTCAACTTCTTTATAATAATAATAATATAATAATAATAAGTTTATTTATATAGCACATTTATAGTCAATTTTCATTGACCCCAAAGTGCTTTACATAATTTAAAAATCAGTTCCATACAAAGCATAAAGATGGGTTAACAAAATAATAAAATGCATAAACAGGACACAACATGTAACATAAACATCCACCACAGCATTCATCACTGTGGTGGAAGGCACAAAACATTTTGGCCGTCCTCCTCCATTTTCCCCCCCCCCCCCCCGTGGACAAGACCAGAGTCCAGAGTCCAGTCCAGGATCGGTCTTTCCTCACCGGAGACCGCGGCTTCAAGATTGTGTAGGCCGCAGGCCGGCGGTTGAGATTTAAAGTCCCCGCCGCAGCCAGAAGCACCGTAGACTGCAGGGCCGGCGGTCGAAGCTCCCCTCCAGGGGTGATGGTAAGTCCATGCCGGGCCCGCGGTAGAAGTTATCCGCGGGCCGGCAATGGCGGCTTCTTCTTCCCCCGGGTCCCCCACGAGGGATCCCGGGCTGTAGACGCCGCAGCAGCTGGAACTCTGCAGACCGCGGCTTCAGGCTGCGACTTCAGGCTGCCGGCTGCCCCGGGCCAGTGAAACGGAGCACTCCCCTCCGGCGAGCCCCAGCGAGGGCTCACCCGCTCCACGCCGAGTCCACGCTGCACCTGCCGCTGAAGCCCCGGGCAGTCTCCGGGAAAGACCTCGCCGATCCTTGATGGTAGGCCACGGGGGAGGCGACCTGGAAAAAGTCGCCTCTCCATGGAGGAGGCGACCGAAGCGGTTTCCCCCTTACACCACCCCCCACACAAAACACAAAAAAACCCACTAAATACACACTTTAAAACATACTAAAAATAAAAAATAAAATTGAAAGGCTGACGCGCTGCTGCCATGGCTGCCGCCAGAACAGCGCCCCCTTTAATTGCTTGGTAGATCATCCTAGTAAATCCTTTGTGTTGCATGGCTTTTAATTCTTGACAATCAACATTCCAGACTATGAGATGTGAATTGTATAGTTGTTGATCAGTGGAAATTTGGATTGAGAAAGTAATTGGTGGGGAATAATAAACCAATGTGCAGAATAAGGAAATTGGTAGATTTTCTGCCTGGATGTGTTGAGGAATAAGATATTACCTGGGCTATTCTGCTTCATTGTGCTAGCCTCTGAAATATTCCAACTTTTGGGCTGGGAATTAGCCAGTTGAGCCACAACAGGTCCCATTAACATGAGTGGGAGAAATCAGCTGTCGGAAGAATGGCAGGTAGAGCTTTTTATTATATTTAATTAAATTTGTCTAAGTGTTTTTGATTTTCTTTGTGCACGCTTTGATGTTTTCCATTTCAAACAATTACTTTTAATTGTTTCAACACCTTGTTTTATTTTTCTAAACAGTTCCCAGGTGACATTGAATACTTTTGAATGTCAAAGCATTCACAAATAAACATAAGTAACAGTGACAGATTTGGCAATCATTTTGTTTCCGGAAGGAGCTTCCACAACTACCAAAGTCATTCTGTCAGTGCAGCCAGCCACGAATGCTGACAGGCCCTGTTAATCACAGCAGAACACTGCACTCAGAACTATGCTGTCCTCCAACAGTAGGGTGCCAACTTCTTCTTCTTGTGTATGGCATGCACAGCCCAAAGTTGTTGGTCAACTTGTTCTATTTGATCTTATTTTGTGCACATCGGGTTGATGGCATTAGTCGAAACAGGGTGGACCACGTGAAGGTTGCAATCTCCCACCCCGGTGCCAACTTACTTAACGAGAAGAAACAATGATGTACAGTGCCTTCCATAATGTTTGGGACAAAGACCCATCATTTATTTATTTGCCTCTGTACTCCATAATTTGAGATTTATAATAGAAAAAAAATCACATGTGGTTAAAGTGCACATTGTCAGATTTTAATAAAGGTTATTTTTATACATTTTGGTTTCACCTTGTAGAAATTAAAACATGTAGTCCCCCCATTTCAGGGCACCATAATGTTTAGGACACAGCAATATAATGTAAATGAAAGTAGTCATGTTTAGTTTTTTTTTGCATATCTTTTGCTTGAAGTCTGCAATTCATGGACATCACCAGTTGCTGGGTGTCTTTGCTGGTGATGCTCTGCCAGGCCTGTGCTGCAGCCATCTTTAGCTTATGCTTGTTTTGGGGGCTCATCCTCTTTAGCTTTCTCTTTAGCATATAAAAGCCATGCTCTATTGGGATCAGATCGGGTGATTGACTTGTCCACCCAAGAATTGACAATTTTTTTCAAAACTCCTTTGTTGCTTTAGCAGTATGTTTAGGATCGTTGTCTTGCTGTAGAATGAACCGCTGGCCAATGAGTGTTGAGGCATTTGTTTGAACGAGCAGATAGGATGTGTCTATACACTTCAGAATTCATGATGCTTTTACCATCAGCAGTTGTATCATCAATGAAGATAAGTGAGCCAGTACCTTCAGCAGCCATACATGCCCAGGCCATAATACCCCCACCACTGTGTTTCACAGATGAGATGGTATGCTTTGGATCTTGGGCAGTTCCTTCACTTTTCCATACTTTGCTCTTGCCATCACTCTGATATGTTAATCATCTGTCCACAAGTCCTTTTTCCAGAACTGCGGTTGCTCTGTTAAGTACCTCTGGCCATCCTATTTTTGTGGTTAACTAGTGGTTTGCATCTTGCAGTGGAGCCTCTGTATTTCTGTTCATGAAGTTTTCTGCAGACAGTGATCATTGAGAAACCCACACCTGACTTCTGAAAAGTGTTTCTGATTTGTCGGACAGGTGTTTGTGGTTTTTCTTTATTATAGAGAGAATTCTTCTGTCATCAGCTGTGGAGGTCTTCATTGGCCTGCCAGTCCCTTTGCGATTAGTAAGCTCACCAGTGCTCTCTTTCTTCTTAATGATGTTCCAAACAGTTGATTTTGGTAAGCCTAATGTTTGGCTGATGTCTCTAACTGTTTTATTCTTGTTTCTTAATCTCAAAATGGCTTATTTAACACAACTTTGGTCCTCGTGTTGAAAAACAGCAATAAATGTTTCCAAAGGTGATGGAAAGACTGGATGATAGGCTAGGAGCTGAGAGCTCTCTTATACCTGCATTAAGGAGGCAATTAAACACACCTGAGCAATTATAAACACCTGTGTAGCCATGTGGCAGATTATTATCTCAATGGGGTTAGGTTAGGTAAGGGGGAGGTGCAGCGAGACCTGGGCATCCTTGTACACCGGCCACTGAAAGCTGGCTTACAGGTACAGCAGGCAGTGAAGAAATCTAATGGTATGTTGGCCTTCATAACAAGAGGTTTTCAGTATAGGAGTAAAGAGGTTCTTCTTCAGTTGTATAGGGCTCAGGTGAGACGACATCTGGAGTATTGTGTACAGTTTTGGTCTCCTAATTTGAGGAAGGACATCCTTGTGATTGAGGCAGTGCAGCGTAGGTTCACGAGATTGATCCCGGGGATGGCGGGACTGTCATATGAGGAAAGATAGAAAAGACTAGGCTTGTATTCACTGGAGTTTAGAAGGATGAGGGGGAATAAAATGTTCCCAATGTTGGGTGAGTCCAGAACCAGGGGCCACAGTCTTAGAATAAAGGGGAGGTCATTTAAGACTGAGGTGAGAGAAAACTTTTTAATCCAGAGAGTTGTGAATTTATGGAATTTCCTGTCACAGAGGGCAGTGGAGGCCAAGTCACTGGATTGATTTAAGAGAGAGTTAGATGGAGCTCTAGGGGCTAATGGAGTCAAGGGATATGGCGAGAAGGCAGGCGTGGGTTATTGATAGGGGACGATCAGTCATGATCAAGATGAATGGCGGTCCTGGCTTGAAGGCCCGAATGGCCTCCTCCTGCACCTATTTTCTATGTTTCTATGTAAACACAGCTGTAATTTCTATATTGTGAAACCAAAATGTATAAAAATGGCCTTTAATAAAACCTGACTGTGCACTTTAACCACGTGTGATTTTTTTCTATTACAAATCTCAAATTGTGGAGTACAGAGGCAAATAAATAAATGATGGGTCTTTGTCCCAAACATTATGGAGGGCACTGTATCAAGCATCTTTTACTTTAATAAACGGTAAGTAGAATGAAATAACATAAGATAAATTCTGTTATAAAATATGCGGGCCGTGACCATGTTCTCAATTCCCACAACTATCAGTTAACCACACAACTACACCTGACCAACATACAATCATCACCTCCACCTCCGGTCGAGGGCTTTGGTGTGGAGTGACTGAACGTTCATGGTGAAGATGAGGGGATGGGGGCCTAGAGAATGGAATGCCCAGAGACGATGGAGAGTGCCTGAGGTGTCTTGAACGTAGGGAGGGATTTAACCGGGTGGGATGGCGTCAAGGTATGTGGAAATAAGTGTGGTAGGACACGAACAGGCAAAAACAATGGGTCTGCCAGGACAGTCAAGTTTGTGGATTTTGGGGAGAAGGTAAAATCAGGCCGTGCCGGGCTGGGGAATTATGAGGTTGGAGGCTCGGGGGGGGGGGGCAGGGAGCCGGAGTGGCTGAAGTCAGTGATGGCGCTAGAGATAGTGACCTGGTGCTCGTCTGTGGGGTCATGGTCCAGGGGTAAGTAGGTGGAGGTGTCTGAGAGTTGGCGCCCGGCCTCAGGCTGATCAGATCAGCGCATCAGACTACCATGGCACCTCCCTTGTCGGTGGGTTTGATCACCCGGTCTGGGTTGTTGCGGAGTGAGTTGATAGCTGTACGTTCGGGGGGGGGGGGGGGGGGGGGGGGGGGGGGTAGTGAGACAGGGGAGTGGAGAACTTGAGGTGGGTTGATGCCCAGCTGGCAGTTTTGGATAAAATGGTCTAAAGCCGGAAGATGGCCATGAGGGGAGGTCCACGAGGAGGGGGTTCATTGGAGACGGGAAAAGGGATCATCAATAGGGGGCGAGGACTCTTTCCCATGGAAGAATGCTGTGAGGCGGAGGCAATGGTAGGAGCTCCAAGTCGTGGTGGGCGCGGAACTCATTGAGGTGGGGATGGAGAGGGACAAAGTTAACGCCTCTGCTGAGGACTGACCGTTCGGTGTCGGAGAGGGGGAGGCCAGGGGGGTGGTGAACACATGGCAGGGATGGGGGTTGGGGCCGGAGGAAGGCAGGTGAGTGAACTGAGGCCGAGGCGATGACTGATGGTGGTGGGTGGTCAGGGTGTATGAGGACTGTAGTGTGGGTGGGGAAGAGCAGGGGTCACCCAGGATAGTTTTTTGCAGCAATACATAGAAGTACCTACTTGAGAAGGGGTGGTGCTGGACCTCCTGTTAGGAAATGAGATGGGTCAGGTGGCAGAGGTATGCGTTGGGTAACAGTTCGGGTCCAGTGATCACAATACCATTAGTTTCAATATAATTATGGAGAGGGACAGAACTGGACCTAGGGTTGAGATTTTTGATTGGAGAAAGGCTAACTTTGAGGAGATGCGAAAGGATTTAAAAGTAGTAAATTGGGACAGGAAATCATAAAAATTGTAAAGAGCCATGGTTTTCAAGGGAAATTGGACACTTGGTTCGGAAAAAGAGGGAGATCTACAATAATTATAGGCAGAATGGAGTAAATGAGGTGCTTGAGGAGTATAAACCATATAACCATATAACCATATAACAATTACAGCACGGAAACAGGCCATCTCGGCCCTACAAGTCCATGCCGAACAAATTTTGTTCCCCTTAGTCCCACCTGCCTGCACTCGTACCATAACCCTCCATTCCCTTCTCATCCATATGCCTATCCAATTTATTTTTAAATGATACCAATGAACCTGCCTCCACCACTTCCACTGGGAGCTCATTCCACACCCGCCACCACTTTCTGCGTAAAGAAGTTCCCCCCCATATTACCCCTAAACAACTAAAGAATGTAAAAAGAATCTTAAGAAAGAAATTAGAAAAGCTAAAAGAAGATATGAGGTTGCTTTGGCAAGTAAGGTAAAAGTAAATCCGAAGGGTTTCTACCGCTATATTAATAGCAAAAGGATAACGAGGGATAAAATTGGTCCATTAGAGAGTCAGAGTGGACAACTATCTGCAGAGACAAAAGAGATGGGGGAAATATTGAACAGTTTCTTTTCTTAGGTATTCACCAAGGAGAAGGATATTGAATTATGTGAGGTAAGGGAAACAAGTAGAGTAGCTATGGAAACTATGAGGATCAAAGAAGAGGAAGTACTGACACTTTTGAGTAATATAAAAGTGGATAAGTCTCCAGGTCCGGACAGGATATTCCCTAGGACATTGAGGGAAGTTAGTGTAGAAATAGCAGGGGCTATGGCAGAAATATTTCAAATGTCATTAGAAACGGGAATAGTGCCGGAGGATTGGCGTACTGCGCATGTTGTTCCATTGTTTAAAAAGGGGTCTAAGAGTAAACCTAGCAATTATAGACCTGCTAGTTTGACGTCAGTGGTGGGCAAATTAATGGAAAGAATACTCAGAGATAATATATATAAGCATCTGGATAAACAGGGTCTGATTAGGAACAGTCAACATGGATTTGTGCCTGGAAGGTCATGTTTAACTAATCTTCTTGAATTTTTTGAAGATGTTACTCAGGAAATTGATGAGGGTAAAGCAGTGGATGTTGTGTATATGGACTTCAGTAAGGCCTTTGACAAGGTTCCTCATGGAAGGTTGGTTAAGAAGGTTCAATGGTTGGGTATTAATGGTGGAGTGGCAAGATGGATTCAACAGTGGCTGAATGGGAGATGCCAGAGAGTAATGGTGGATGGTTGTTTGTCAGGTTGGAGGCCAGTGACGAGTGGGGTGCCACAGGGATCTGTGTTGGGTCCACTGTTGTTTGTCATGTACATCAATGATCTGGATGATGGTGTGGTAAATTGGATTAGTAAGTATGCAGATGATACTAAGATAGGTGGGGTTGCGGGTAATAAAGTAGAGTTTCAAAGTCTACAGAGAGATTTATGCCAGTTGGAAGAGTGGGCTGAAAGATGGCAGATGGAGTTTAATGCTGATAAGTGTGAGGTACTACATCTTGGCAGGACAAATCAAAATAGGACGTACATGGTAAATGGTAGGGAATTGAAGAATGCAGGTGAACAGAGGGATCTGGGAATACCTGTGCACAGTTCCCTGAAGATGGAATCTCATGTAGATAGGGTGGTAAAGAAAGCTTTTGGTGTGCTGGCCTTTATAAATCAGAGCATTGAGTATAGAAGTTGGGATGTAATGTTAAAATTGTACAAGGCATTGGTGAGGCCAATTCTGGAGTATGGTGTACAATTTTGGTCGCCTAATTATAGGAAGGATGTCAACAAAATAGAGAGAGTACAGAGGAGATTTACTAGAATGTTGCCTGGGTTTCAAGCACCTAAGTTACAGAGAAAGGTTGAACAAGTTAGGGCTTTATTCTTTGGAGCGCAGAAGGTTAAGGGGGGACTTGATAGAGGTTTTTAAAATTATGAGAGGGATAGACAGAGTTGACGTGGATAAGCTTTTCCCACTGAGAGTAGGGAAGATTCAAACAAGGGGACATGACTTGAGAATTAAGGGACTGAAGTTTAGGGGTAACATGAGGGGGAACTTCTTTACTCAGAGAGTGGTGGCTGTGTGGAATGAGCTTCCAGTGAAGGTGGTGTAGGCAGGTTTGTTTTTATCATTTAAAAATAAATTGGATAGTTATATGGACGAGAAGGGAATGGAAGGTTATGGTCTGAGCGCAGGTATATGGGACTAGGGGAGAATACGTGTTCGGCACGGACTAGAAGGGTCGAGATGGCCTGTTTCCGTGCTGTAATTGTTATATGGTTATATAGTTTGAGGGGGATGGGAAAGACCCAGTGGACCAGCCACTGAGGTTACCAGGGTTGGGGGGACCAGCACCCAGGACTAGGACCCAGTGCAGTCAAACCCAGGGGAGTGGGAGTTAGCAGCGTGGAGGCTTCAGGCCCAGTGCTGAGTCTAGGCTCCAGGTAAGGCGATGGCTGCGGGCTGCTGGAGGGCAGTCTAGTGGCGAGGGTCGGCAGACCCGATGGTAGGAGTCCTCGGGCAGTAGTGTCCGGGTCGGCGGGCGATGCGTGGGAGGTCCCGATGGGTGGATGTTCGGTGGGGCGGTGCGGTTCGGCCAGCCTGGTGAGGCGACGAGGTGAGTAGGGAGCGGTGTTCCGTAGGTCCGATTCGGTGGTGATGTTGGATGGGCCTGGTGCAGCAGCATTGTTGGGTGGGCCCAGTGCGAGGTGTGTCGGCCAGGTGCGGATGCGAGGTGGATAAGCCCCAGTGCAGATTGGAGGTGGGTAGGCCCCAGTGCGGATTGGAGGTGGGTGCGGCGGCAAGGTTTGGTGGGGGGAAGGGTTAAATAAACTACATACCTTTTGGCACTTCCAATGATCCAAGGATCTGTGGACCAAATTCTTCTCCACAATGAATATATACCTCACCTGCATTTTAATCGCTCCCCCACCCCCCTCCCCCCCACACCACCAAAGCCTCCGCAATCGTAAGCACAGCGCCACCGATGGTAGGGTTTGTAACAACGTCACTATCTCAAATGTTTAACACACCTTGGTGCAGCGAGCAGAGGCCCCCCTAGATCTCGAGGCCCTAAGCTTAAGCTTGTCTATACGTCAATCCGGCCCTGACTGGTAGGCTTTTCTGTTCCTGCGTATCACTCTCCAGCAGTTCTCCATCCTCACATTCCCCTCTCCTCTCACATTTGGCTCCATCTAGCTTTTACTTTTTTCTCTGTCTGCTTCCACCCCTCACTTACGTCCGTCTGTCTCCAAACTTCACTCCTTCTGTTCCCCCACTCACATCCCTCCCCCCCAGCCCATCTTCACATCATCCTTCACCCCTCCTTGATCCACCCACTGGCTCCTGTCTCACCCCTCACCTCTATTCTTTAAGGTGGTTATCTGCCCTCTCCAATCTCAGTCCTCAACCCAAAACATCAACAATTCCTTTCCCTCCACAGAAACTGGTCGACCCAGTGAGTTCCTGCAGTTTGCTTTGCTCCAGATTCCAGCAACTGCAGTCTCTTGTGTCCACATTTCACTCCTCTGGGTTGCCTCACCCCTGTGCTCTATGCCTCAGCAATCTACTCTGCTGTTCTTCCTCTGCTCTGTCTGTCATCAACATCAATTAGACTGATCTGGCAGATGGGGAAAAAAATTAAATTATGTCATGCAGTTGAGTTTTCCATCCAGAACTCCTCCCGCATAATCGTTAAATATCTGGATTCAGATTCAGATTATTTAATGACCACACAGTCAAGCTGGTGGAATTCAGGTTCAGTACAGGATGTTACACAATAGGCTGATTCCCGTCAAACATAACATTAAACACAACAACATACAGTATACAGTACATGCACGAGGTGGCTATGTGATGTTGTCATAGAGTGTTCAGAATTCGAATTGCATGTGGATAGAAACTGTTTTTAAAACGTGATGTTTTGGCGGGCAGTGAGCTGTAGCGCCTTCCTGATGGCAGCAGGTGGAAGATGTGGTGAGCTGGGTGGGAGGGATCAGAAATGATTTTCTTCACCCTTGACACGGACCGTTTGAGATTGAGTGATTCTATTGATGGGAGGGGAGTGCTGATGATTTTGGATGCTTTGTTGACAATGCGCTGTAGTTTATTACGGGAGTGAGTGTCTAAACTGCTGTACCAGACTGTTATAGATGAAGTGAGCATGCTTTGGATGATGGCTGTGTAAAAACGGATTAGGAGATGTTTCGTCACTCTGAACTTCTTGAGCTGGCAGAGAAAGAAAAGTCTTTGGTTGGCTTTTTTATAAATGTGATCTGAATTGATTTTCCATTTGAGGTTATTGCTTATGTGAGTGCCAAGAAATTTGAATGAGTCAGTGGTAGATATGGGTTCGCCTGAGATGAGTAGGGGGGTCTTGGGTTGTGCCTTACGTCTGAGATCAATGATAAGTTCATGTGTTTTTGATGTGTTGAGTAGGAGGTTATTATCTGTGCACCAAGTGACTGCTTTGTGTGTTTGAGTGCGGTATTCTGTTTCGTTGTTGTTCGAGATGAGATCAGTTAATATCAAGAATCAATCGTTCTGCAAAGTTTTGAAATATCTGTGTTTGAACTTCATTTTTTGCCACTCTGTTCCTGGAATTCCTGGATTCCACTATAACATGGCATTGGTACTGCACAAATGAAATTGAGGTAGGAGTGAAAGATGACATTACACTGTAAATGGTATCTCACTCGATAATGTCTGGAAGGAAGGATTTTGCTATCTTTCAAGTGCATTCTGTTGCCAGTTGTAGGTAGTCCTGGTCTCATAGACATATAGGCGAGTAGGGGCAATGTACGTCTGTAAGCTTGTGTGTGTAGATTTTATGCTGATTTACAAATATCGGATGCAGCCTCACCCGCTGAGTTACTCCAGCACTTTGTGTCTATCTTTGGTGTAAACCAAGAGGTATAAACCAGCATTTGCAGTTCTTTGTTTCACTAACTTGCCTAGCTATGTCCACCTCTCTTCCAGTTTTCTCCCCTCTTCTACAATCCATCTGAAGAAGTGTTCCAACCAAAAGGTTGCCTATCCATGTCCTGCAGAGATGCTGCCTGATCCACTGAGTTACTCTTAAGGGCCTGTTCCACTTACGCGACCTTTACAGGTGACCTTTACATGGCACTAGCGTATTTCTGGGCGCTGCTGAATTTTCAACGTTGAAAATTTCGTCGACCTATCACAGGCAGTCGCCTGTAAAGGTCGAGTAAGTGGGACAGGCCTTTAACACTGTGATTTTTGCTCAAGATTCCAGTATGAATCTAGTGGAGGCCACATGAGATGCAGGCGTTGGGTCCCTGTGGCCGGACTCGGGGTCGGAGATCGTGGCTAAAAGGGGGAGCCTGTGCCCATGGTCATGCTGAAGATTATAGCTTCATGGGAGCCAGCAAAGATACTAGAGGAGATCCTTAGTATATTTGGGAGCCAGTCCCGCATGGCTGAATGGAAGACGTGATAGGTTGACGTTACAGAGATAGGTTGAATAAGTTAGGTCTTTATTCTCTGGAGCGCAGAAGGTTAAGGGGGGACTTGATAGAGGTCTTTAAAATGATGAGAGGGATAGACAGAGTTGATGTGCACAAGCTTTTCCCTTTGAGAATAGGGAAGATTCAAACAAGAGGACATGACTTCAGAATTAAGGGACAGAAGTTTAGGGGTAACATGAGGGGGAATTCTTTACTCAGAGAGTGGTAGCGGTGTGGAATGAGCTTCCAGTGGAAGTGGTGTCGGCAGGTTCATTGGTATCATTTAAAAATAAATTGGATAGGCATATGGATGAGAAGGTAATGGAGGGTTATGGTATGAGTGCAGGCAGGTGGGACTAAGGGAAAAAAGTTGTTCGGCACGGACTTGTAAGGCCGAGATGGCCTGTTTCCGTGCTGTAATTGTTATATGGTTATATAGTTATATGGTGATGCATTGTGGCATGCAGGTTTGAGTCACCAAACCGGCCCCCTGTTTGTCGGACCCAGTGGCCGCCGTCCTGGAAGGAGGAAGTTGCTGTGCCGGCCCCTGCTCATCCACAGGAGACCAGAGACTCGGAGGATGGAGCCAGGATGTATGTCCTGGGAAGGAGGGAGGCCAGTTGGAGAGAGGAAACCCTAGGTCTAGCCTATCGCGCCATTGTGGTCAGCTACGGGAAGCACCCCAGTGAACAAAGAGGGACGTGGAGGAGGAAGAAGATGGCTGGAGTCCAGCAACAACCTGTGACTTGTCTGGTACAGGCACTGCTCGTAAGAACTAGACTAGAGCGTGGACTCTGAACATGACGCCTCCTGCATGTAGTTCAGTAGATTATTCCATTACACTTGCTGAACGGTGATACTCTACTGGAAGAATTTCACTGCGTTAACAATTAATAGGTATGTTACAAAACGTACCTTCAGCGGCGCTGCAGTTCTGTCACTGGCCGTGTGCGGGACTTTAGCGCCTTTGAGAGGGGGGGGGATGATGGGACAATGGGACGGATCTCACGTACGGGACAAAACATAAGATAAGTCGTATATTTTACATATAAACTTGCTTCCTAGGATTACTTTAATTAAAATTTCATCGGCGAAAATGTGATTATGTAAATGTACGAAATGGCAGTGTTTTTTCTGCCGATATGGGGTTTAAATTCACCGTAAACCGCAATGTTCCAATCGATCGCGTTTCACAAAATCTCACTCGCAAGATGATTTAAAAAAATTTTTTTTTAAATATTTTATTTTATTAGAAGTAAGTACAATCATATGGCACCAAAGTGCCTAATATATATTGCATAATATATTTTATGTACAGCTTTTTATTTATTTTTGTTACATTAAAGAAAGATTAGAATAAGAAAAATAAATTAGATAGTAAGGATAGAAAAGCGTGAGATATATAGTGTGTGAAGAAAAAGAAGAAAGACAAATGAGTGAAGAAAGTTGAGGAAAAGAAATAGAAAAAAGAGAATAAGACAGAAAGAAAGGAAAAAAAAAAGGAGATCATTGTTTATAATCTTGACCAACCCTCGTCCAGTCCTGAAACATTTAGTTTTTACAATTGTGTTGCACCATATGATTCCAAGAAGACGACAAATGGAGGATGATTTAAATGGCCATTAATTTACGGGAATTAAACACTAAATTCCTTCCATTTGGCCTATAAATTCATGACAATGAGATTTTAAAATCATGTTATATTGTGAATTATTGTGTGAATGTTATTTGGACACAGGCTATTTAAAAATGTTAACCTTTCTTAAGAAATTGATAGATGTTTAGATCTAGTAATTGAATTTTGTAATTAGCTACAATTAGGTAACTAATTATATGCTTTAATTTCAGGTCAACCAAGTAAGATTGTTTCATATTTGTTTCAGAATGCTTCAATCTATAATAACTGAAAATTTCATTCAGTTCTCTTAATTTTTGAGAAAGTTAATAGGGAACAAGATGCTAATTTCAGAGTATGAAAATGGCTATAACTGTTTTAATACTGAAGATATGAAAGTGAATTAGGTGTCAAATTAAACTTCTTTTTATGCTTTATCTGATGGGATAAATTGCAGACTTGATTTTTTAAATCTCAAAATTTTGTAACATTGCTAGGCATAGGTGACAAACAATAAAAAGCACTAGTGCCTTGAGTATAGGGAGGTTTCACGGCAGTCGGGTCGCGACCCATACTGTTGCTACGCTACTCCAAATGGAGTACACGCGTTGAACTGCAGGTAAGCACTTACCATTGTTTCCAGCGTAGCGGGCCCGTTAAAACATAGAAACATAGAAACATAGAAATTAGGTGCAGGAGTAGGCCATTCGGCCCTTCGAGCCTGCACCGCCATTCAATATGATCATGGCTGATCATCCAACTCAGTATCCCGTACCTGCCTTCTCTCCATACCCCCTGATCCCCTTAGCCACAAGGGCCACATCTAACTCCCTCTTAAATATAGCCAATGAACTGGCCTCAACTACCCTCTGTGGCAGAGAGTTCCAGAGATTCACCACTCTCTGCGTGAAAAAAGTTCTTCTCATCTCGGTTTTAAAGGATTTCCCCTTTATCCTCAAGCTGTGACCCCTTGTCCTGGACTTCCCTAACATTGGGAACAATCTTCCTGCATCTAGCCTGTCCAACCCCTTAAGAATTTTGTAAGTTTCTATAAGATCCCTCTCAATCTTCTAAATTCTAGAGAGTATAAACCAAGTCTATCCAGTCTTTCTTCATAAGACAGTCCTGACATCCCAGGAATCAGTCTGGTGAACCGTCTCTGCACTCCCTCTATGGCAATAATGTCCTTCCTCAGATTTGGAGAAATGATGGCAGATAGAAGCGAAAGCTGAAGGGACAACAACAGCCAGAGTGCTTGGCGAACATTGGCCGTTTGCTCACTGCATTTCATCAACTAAGGTGTTTTTTCTTGATTCCTTTGGCATCTAAAAAGTTTCAGGTGATAAATCTGGCTGTAATTTTTTTAAATCGCCCGTGGTTCCCGTGGGTTTTTACATACAAAATGAAAACGCATCTGAAGGAAAATTTGCAGCCAGATTTATCACTTCTGAGATTTGTTAGATACCAAAGGAATCAAGAAAACACACAAATAATGCCTGTTGATGAAATGCAGTGAGCAAACGCAATAAATCCCAATATTTTCAATGTTTATCAAGCACTTTAGCTGCTGTAGTCCCTTCAGTTCTCGCTTCTCTATACCTTCATTTCGCTTCACTTTTGGAATTATGAAGTTGGGTACATGTCTATCACACTAACCCCGACTCCCACAATTTTTTTCAGCGCAAAAATTCAACATTTTGGCTCAGCATTCAATACGATAACCCCCCAGCATCTGGTGAGCAAACTGGCACCCCTAGGATTCAATACCACACTATGCAACTAGATCCTGGATTTCCTTTCTGAAAGACCCCAGTCTGTGCGGGTGGGAAGAAAACCTCCTCGGTCATCACATTGAGCACCGGCTCCCCTCAGGGCTGTGTCCTGAGTCCGCTGCTCTTCACATTGATGACACATGACTGTGTCGCCAGGTCCACTACTAACCATATCATCAAATACGCGGATGACACAACAGTAGTGGGCCTCATCCGCAACAATGACGACCAGGCATACAGAGAGGACGTGGAGCAGCTGGTGAGCTGGTGCAGCAGGAACAACCTTCTCCTAAATGTGGACAAAACCAAGGAGATTGTCGTCGCCTTCAGAAAGAAAAATCAGCCCAGTCACACTCCGCTGCGCATCAACAACTTAGCAGTGGAGCAGGTGAAAAGCATCAAGTTCCTGGGAGTGCATATAACGGATAACTTGGACTACAAACATCACATCTCTGGTAAAACGGGCACATCAGCGGTTGTACTTCCTCTGCAGGATGAGAAGATCACACCTCCACCCTCCCATCCTCACCACATTCTACAGAAGCACCATTGAATCAGTCATGACCAGCTGTATCTCTATGTGGTGCAGCGGCTGTACAGCTGCGGACTGGAAGTGCCTTCAGAGAGTGGTGAGGACAGCGGAAAAAATCATTGGGACTTCTCTTCCTTCCATCATGGACATTAACCATATAACCATATAACAATTACAGCACGGAAACAGGCCATCTCGGCCCTACAAGTCCATGCCGAACACATTTTTTTCCCCTTAGTCCCACCTGCCTGCACTCGTACCATAACCCTCCATTCCCTTCTCATTCATATGCCTATCCAATTTATTTTTAAATGATACCAATGAACCTGCCTCCACCACTTCCACTGGGAGCTCATTCCACACCGCCACCACTCTCTGCGTAAAGAAGTTCCCCCTCATATTACCCCTAAACTTCTGTCCCTTAATTCTGAAGTCATGTCCTCTTGTTTGAATCTTCCCTATTCTCAAAGGGAAAAGCTTGTCCACATCAACTCTGTCTATCCCTCTCATCATTTTAAAGACCTCTATCAGGTCCCCCCTTAACCTTCTGCGCTCCAGAGAATAAAGACCTAACTTATTCAACCTATCTCTGTAACTTAGTTGTTGAAACCCAGGCAACATTCTAGTAAATCTCCTCTGTACTCTCTCTATTTTGTTGACATCCTTCCGATAATTGGGCGACCAAAATTGTACACCATACTCCAGATTTGGTCTCACCAATGCCTTGTACAATTTTAACATTACATCCCAGCTTCTATACTCAATGCTCTGATTTATAAAGGCTAGCATACCAAAAGCTTTCTTTACCACCCTATCTATATGAGATTCCACCTTCAAGGAACTATGCACGGTTATACCCAGATCCCTCTGTTCAACTGTATTCTTCAATTCCCTACCATTTACCATGTACGTCCTATTTTGATTTGTCCTGCCAAGGTGTAGCACCTCACATTTATCAGCATTAAACTCCATCTGCCATCTTTCAGCCCATTTTTTCCAAATGGCCTAAATCACTCTGTAGACTTTGGAAATCCTCTTCATTATCCACAACTATCTTGGTATCATCTGCATACTTACTAATCCAATTTACCACACTTTCATCCAGATCATTGATGTACATGACAAACAACAAAGGACCCAACACAGATCCCTGAGGCACCCCACTAGTCACCTGCCTCCAACCCGATAAACAGCCATCCACCATTACCCTCTGGCTTCTCCCATTCAGCCACTGTTGAATCCATCTTGCTATTCCTGCATTTATACCCAACAGTTGAACCTTCTTAACCAACCTTCCATGAGGAACCTTGTCAAAGGCCTTACTAAAGTCCATATAGACAACATCCACTGCTTTACCCTCGTCAATTTCCCTAGTAACCTCTTCAAAAAATTCAAGAAGATTAGTCAAACATGACCTTCCAGGCACAAATACATGTTGACTGTTCCTAATCAGACCCTGTTTATCTAGATGCTTATATATATTATCTCTAAGTATCTTTTCCATTAATTTGCCCAGCACTGAAGTCAAACTAACAGGTCTATAATTGCTAGGTTTACTCTTAGAACCCTTTTTAAACAATGGAACAACATGCGCAGTACGCCAACCCTCGGGGACTATTCCCGTTTCTAATGACATTTGAAATATTTCTGTCATAGCCCCGGCTATTTCTACACTAACTTCCCTCAATGTCCTAGGGAATATCCTGTCAGGACCTGGAGACTTATCCACTTTTATATTTTTCAAAAGTGTCAGTACTTCTTTTACTTTGAACCTCATAGTATCCATAGCTACTCTACTAGTTTCCCTTACCTCACATAATTCAATATCCTTCTCCTTGGTGAATACCGAAGAAAAAAAAATTGTTCAATATCTCCCCCATCTCTTTTGGCTCTGCAGATAGCTGTCCACTCTGTCTCTCCAATGGACCAATTTTATCCCTCCTTATCCTTTTGCTATTAATATAGCTGTAGAAACCCTTTGGATTGACTTTCACCTTACTTGCCAAAGCAACCTCATATCTTCTTTTAGCTTTTCTAATTTCTTTCTTAAGATTCTTTTTACATTCCTTATACTCCTCAAGCACCTCATTTACTTCATGCTGCCTATAATTATTGTAGATCTCCCTCTTTTTCCGAACAAGATGTCCAATTTCCCTTGAAAACCAGGGCTCTTTCCAATTTTTACTGTTCCCTTTCAACCGAACAGGAACATAAAGATTCTGTACTCTTAAAATTTCCCCTT
This sequence comes from Leucoraja erinaceus, assembly GCF_028641065.1. NCBI lineage: Eukaryota > Metazoa > Chordata > Chondrichthyes > Rajiformes > Rajidae > Leucoraja > Leucoraja erinaceus. The sequence goes on along the minus strand of NC_073377.1, from coordinate 134,133,456 downwards.
TAAATGTCCTCCATTTCTCTTCTACATCTTTCCCATAAAACAAAATGTCCCAGTTCACTCCTTTTAAATCATCTCGCATCGCATCAAAGTTAGCCTTTCTCCAATCAAAAATCTCAACCCTAGGTCCAGTTCTGACCCTCTCCATAATTATATTGAAACTAATGGTATTGTGATCACTGGACCCGAAGTGCTCCCCAACGCATACCTCCGCCACCTGTCCAGTCTCATTTCCTAACAGGAGGTCCAGCACTGCCCCTCCTCTAGTAGGTACCTCTATGTATTGCTGCAAAAAACTATCCTGCACACATTTTACAAACTCCAACCCATGCAGCCCATTTACAGAATGTGTTCCCCAGTCTATGTGCGGAAAGTTGAAATCTCCCACAATCACTACCTTGCGCTTACTACTAATCTCTGCTATCTCCTTACATATTTGCTCTTCCAATTCTCGTTCCCCGTTTGGCGGTCTATAATACACCCCTATAAGTGTTGCTACACCTTTCCCACTTCTCAATTCCACCCAAATAGCCTCCCTAGATGAGCCCTCCAATCTATCCTGCCAAAGCACTGCTGTAATATCTTCCCTGACTAGCAATGCAACACCTCCACCTCTTGCCCCTCCAATTCTATCACACCTGAAGCAACGAAATCCTGGAATATTTAGTTTCCAATCACAGCCCTCCTGCAACCATGTTTCACTGATCGGCACAACATCATACTTCCAGGTGTCTATCCAGACTCTAAGCTCATCCACCTTTCTTACAATGCTCCTAGCATTAAAATATGCACATTTAAGAAAACCCCCGTCTCTTATTCTCTGTTTATTTCCTTTTTTTTTTTCTCCTCTTGTGTCCGAGTGCTTCCCATTTCTGCTTCCTGCCTCCCATTCTGTCTACTACCTTTCGCTATTTGAGACATTGGTTACAAACGCTGTCTGACAAGAGCTAAGGGCATTACCAGAGCCCCCACGCACCCACAATATGGACTGTTTACACTGCTGAACTCTGGGAGGAGGTACCGCAGCATGACGAGCGGGACAACCAGGTTCTGCAACAGCTTTATCCCCCAGGCCATAAGACTATTGAACTAGCAATCAAACCGATGCTAGAACTTTCTTATACATTGCCACTTTTAAAAACTTTCCTATATATCTATTTTACAGAACTATGCACATGAAGCACTTTTTAGAGGCACACTAAGCACTTTTACTGATCGCCTGATATAAATGTTATATTCTGCTGCTACTTTGAAGTAAATGCAACGAAATTTCATTCAATGTGCACTGTGTCTATGTGTATACCTGAATGACAATTAAAGTTATATCATTTATTATTTATTTATTAACAGGTAGGAAAGTACGTGTTTCTAGCATTAATAACATATACCGGAAGTGACGGATGTCCTCCAGGTGGATTTAGCGGCTCCGTGCATCGAGCCCTCTGACCCAGTGACCTTTCATGCAACCTCCTTTTCCGATATGTTCGCCAAGCACTTTAGCTGCTGTTCTCCCTTCAGCTCTCACTTCTCTTTACCTTAATTTCGCTTCACGTTTGGAATTCTAAAGTTGGGTACATGTCTCTCACACTTACCCCGACTTCCACAAATTTTTTCAGCGCAAAATTTCAACATTTTGCCGGTTTTTAACAGGTAGGAAAGTACGTGTTTCTAGCATTAATAACATATACCGGAAGTGACGGATGTCCTCCAGATGGATTGAGCGGCTCCATGCGTCAAGCCCTATGACCTTACGTGCAACCCCCTTATATGCAGTTATCTGTATTTATATCAGTACAAGTGAGAGCAAGTACAAACTTGCAGCCCCATTTTATATTATCACACAGACTGCAGTCTGAGACTGCATTACCAGAGTGGCTGGGTCCTGATATGGCAGCGGCATGAAGAGAGCAGGGGCCGGATCTTGAGGCGGCTGAGTGACGGGCGGAGGCGCCGCCTACCGGACCGCCCGGCTTGGAGCAGGTTGTGAGCGGCGGCCGAGACCAGAGGATGTGGGCCCCACGCGCTCTGCTCGGCTCCCCCGCGCTCGGCACAGGTGGGCGGCAGTTGGGGGCAGCGAGTGGGCGGTTGGGGGCAGCGCGCGCGGCCCGGGCTGGCGGTCACGGTCGCCGAAGGAGCGGCGGCTGCGGCGGCTGCCCCGGGCTGGCGTTGACCTTGTGATAGTCCTAAGGCCCGGGGAGGCGGGGGCGGAGCTGTGTGGATGGGCGAGTGTCTGTGGGGACCCGCGGGGTGGGGGCTGTGGAGACCTATGTGGGTCCCTGGGGGAGGTGTTTGTGGGGACACGGGGAGGGGTAGGAGGAGAGGAGAAGGGGGAGAAGGGGGAGGGGGGGAGGGGGGAGGGGAGGAGGAGGGAGGGAGGAGGGAGGGGAGGTAGGGGGGGAGGGAGGAGGAGGAGGAGAGGAGCGCTCTCTGTGGACCCCGAAGGAGAGCTGTCGGGGACCTGGGGGAACTGGGGACCAGTGGGTTCCTTGGATAGATTCCTTAACTACACTTGGTTTGTCAATGCTGTTGGCTGCATCATGTTTCAGAAATGCAGTTGTCAATTCTGCTCCCTACTGCTCTTTTCTCACAATGAAGTGGCCTTTGTACACATAGTTTAGCAATGTTGCAAAATTTTGAGATTTTAAAAATCAAGTGCAATTTATCCTATCAGATAAAGCATAAAAAGAAGTTTAATTTGACACCTAATTCACTTTCATATCTCAAGTATTAAAAAAGTTATGGCCATTTTCATACTCGGAAATTAGCATCTTGTTCCCTATTGATTTTCTATGGACATAACAAAAAAGCTGTGATCGTGGACAGTCAAAAGCCCATAACTTTCTTAAAAAATTAAGAGAACGGAATGAAATTTTCAGTTATCATAGATTGAAGCATTCTGAAACAAATATAAATCAATCTTACTTGGATGACCTGAATTTAAAACATATAATTAGCTAGTTACCCAATTGGAGCTAATTTCAAACTTCAATTACTAGATCTAAACATCTATCCATTTCTTAATAAATGATTAACATTTTTAAATAGCCTAAGTGTCCAAATAATATTCACAAATAATTCACAATAAAACATGATTTTAAAATCTTATTTACATTAATTTATAGGCCAAATGGAAGGAGTTTAGTGTTCAATTGCTGTAAATTAAAGTCAATTTAAATCAGCTTTCTAGTGGGTTCCTGTGAATGCGCTGGTCTAGAACGTTCACATTGCGCTAGATTTGTACCCTCAAATGCCCAGAAAAATACTGTGGGATATAATGGGCCCAAAATGAGCTACTTGCAACTTTAAACTTTGTATAAAGGGATCTTAAGAAGCCCTTTTTAATGTAAAAATAAACAGCCTACCTTCTGTTGTCTGCTGTATCAGACCCTGCCAGTTGCCGGTGGTCGCGGGTTTAGAGGTTAATTTTTAAACTACTGCAACAATTATATAAAGCCTTTAAAACTAATAATAGCTAAAGCGACGGAATATTCCAGCGATTTTCCGTTAATAATTAACTAGGCTGAACATCCTAGATTGGAACAGCGTAGGGAAAATCGCGTTTTAAACCCGCCCCCTCTAAACAACGCCAAAATCGCGCACACCCGCAGCGACAGATTTTCAGCGACGCCTCAGGTAGGCTTTGCAACATACCTACACAGTTGGGCAACATGGACAAACTCATCTTTATTAAACATCATTAAACCTATATCAGTGCTGGGGGAATTCAGCAGGTCAGGCAGCATGGAAAACATTGAGAGGGATTGTTTGGGTCGGACCCTTCTTCAAACTGCTTGACACCTTTCTTTGATGTCCATTGACATGGTCCAAGACAAAAAGAAAATGCTGGAAGTACTCGGCTTGTTAATTTCAAAAAGTTTGCAATGTACAAATTAGAAGATGTTTTATCCACTAATGTGGATGAGTATCACTCCAACAATATTTGGGAACCCCCACAAAAGTATGGACCATCTACAGGAAATGTGGTTAAACTACTGGGAGTTTTGGGAAATTCTCGACTTATTATGTGGGGGAGGGGGTGAAGGGGATGTGTGGGGGGAAGGGTGTGTGTGTGGAGCAGGGGTGTGTGGGGGGGGAGCGGGTGTGGGGGGGGAAAGGGACTTGCCTACAAAGCCCTCCACCATCTGTCCCCCCCCATATTTCACTGACCTCCTCTCCCCCTACCAACCCTCACGGTCCCTCAGATCCATATCAGCCGGTCTCCTCTCCATCCACAAATCCAACCTCCGCAGTTTTGGGGACAGAGCCTTCTCCAGGGCAGCTCCCAGGCTCTGGAACTCCCTCCCCCAACTGATCCGCATTTCCGTGTCCCTCACCATCTTCCAGTCCCGCCTCAAGACCCATCTCTTCACCTCTACCTATCCTTAGCCCCATGTCCCCCTCCCTTTTCATCTGTGCTTGAATTGCCTCATATTGTGATTTGAATTGAATTCTGTCTTTAATTTGTGTACTAGTCATGAATCTACTATTTATTTCATTCCGCTTACATGTTTTTCCTCTACTTGCTAAATTTTTGTAAGGTGTCCTTGAGACTCTTGAAAGGCGCCCATAAATAAAATTTATTATTATTATTATTACTCCACTCAGCGGCCACAGGCTGCGGCACCACACAGCGACTTTCCCGACACCACACAGCAGCTTTCCCGACACCACACAGCGACTTGCCCGACACCGCACAGCGGCTTTCCCGACTACTCTTGCGGACTCAATCAGCACAGCTTGTTTACTCAGCCCCGCCTCCAGGGATTTATTCTCCAGTGGGTGCCGGAAGGGCCGTTACCTTCAAGGTGATTGACAGGCGAGAAAACCAATCTGCTGATCTCACGATTTTTAAAAACTTTTTGTAATATTCCACCGATCAGAACAAATCTTGGTGCGCTTGGAGGAGAGGAGAACGGTGAGTAAGGTGGTGAAAAAATCCTAGCTCTAAAGGGTACAATTTTTGCGCAAATTACAAAAAAGCAAACTGGAAGTGGTCAAGATGAGAGTTTTAGTAATGGTATAGATTTCTCACAAAATGCATTTCTGTTTCCGTTATACGTGTATACATTCCATTTTTATTATGGCTGAAATGATTTTCCAGAATCCTTTATTAGATGAGCAGAAATACATGTTATTTCAGCCCTACAAAGCGTGATAAGAACCAAACTGAAATTACATTGGATGTTAGAATTTATTTCTAATGTTAAAATGTTGCTGAATGCTATAAGCTTAAAATACGAATTGACAAATAGATTTATAATTGATATGCAAAGGCAATGGAAAATTTAAAAAACCTGCTACATTCTTGCAAATCAATGTTCAATCGATCCTTTATTATCACGTGTGCCGAGGACTAACTTTTTTCATACAGATCAGAAGATTATTATCATGTATAATATAGATAGAAACAGCCCACTCAGTGCAGATGCAATAACCATATAACCATATAATAATTACAGCACGGAAACAGGCCATCTCTGCCCTACAAGTCCGTGCCGAAAAATTATTTTCCCCTAGTCCCATCTACCTGCACTCAGACCATAACCCTCCATTCCTTTCCCATCCATATACCTATCCAATTTATTTTTAAATGATAAAATCGAACCTGCCTCCACCACTTCCACTGGAAGCTCATTCCACACAGCTACCACTCTTTGAGTAAATAAGTTCCCCTCATGTTACCCTAAACTTCTGTCCCTTAATTCTGAAGTCATGTCTTGTTTGAATCTTCCCTACTCTCAATGGGAAAAGCTTGTCCAAGTCAACTCTGTCTATCCCTCTCATAATTTTAAAGACCTCTATCAAGTCCCCCTTAACCTTCTGCGCTCCAGAGAATAAAGACCTAACTTATTCAACCTTTCTCTGTAACTTTGTTGCTGAAACCCAGGCAACATTCTAGTAAATCTCCTCTGTACTCTCTCTATTGTGTTGACATCTATATTACTAAAACTCTGTCATTGACCGGTTTTGACTTTCTGTGCTGCGGTCATTTTTGGCAACCTCGCTCAGAGCCCCCCTCCGCCGCACGTGTGCCGAGGATTTTTCCCGTCGATGAAAATTGACAGAGATATTAATGTTTTTACAACATTCCCCATTCTCTCTGCTGCCCCTGCTGGAGGGAGGGGGAGGGACTATAAAACCAGGAAGTGGTGTGCCTCAATCAGTCTCTGCAAGTGGTGTGCCTCAATCAGTCTCTGCAAGTGGTGTGCCTCAATCAGTCGCTGCAAGTCGTGTGCCTCAATCAGAGCTTTGAATGACACCGACAAATGTCTACAG